>NC_142008.1:68174657-68410956 GCF_049901715.1 Pseudonaja textilis
TGTAGAAGTACTGCAGGGTGACTCTGCCCACAGCCAGGAGTTCAAGTCTTCCATCCTTCTGAGGTCAGTAAAATGAGGACCCGGATTGTTGAGGGAAATATGCTGACATTTGTAAACTGTTCAGAAAGAGTGCTGTAAAGTACTATGAGGCAGTATATAAGTGTAAGTGCTATTGCTAAATTATTCAAAACAAGCAAGAAATAACTAATGGAATATTCAGACTGGTAAAACCCATTGCAGTCTTCAAAATTAGTTTTTAGAACAATAACATCTTTTTATGGGCTTCAGAGTTTCTTTACTATTAAGTATTCATTTACAGTCTTCCAAATTATTTGACACTGTTCAGAAGTAGGGTTTGTATTCAAGGTATGTTTTCAGAGTTACGAGCAAGATTCTGTTTTCAAAATCTTGAAATAGCTTTTTCATTTTCAGACTCACAGGAGAGGAGGAGAGATTCTTAGGAATTATTTAGATAATCTCTCAATATTTGGAATAAAAGAGACAGAGAATATTGAAAGCTCCTAACAATGCCTGGATTTTGAAGCTAAAGTTCAGAATCTCCAAGTCATCATCAGTGGCATGGCGTGTGTCTGACACTGTTGCCAACATGTGCTCTATCACCCTTTAACAGCAACTTCAGCGAGACTCCAAAAGATCATGATAGCAACAATTTTGACATTGATAGCAACTATTTTGACATTTTTAATATGCCCACCAACACTACCAATCACTACCAAAGTGGCTTAGGCATCCTAAGAGGATCAGAATGAATACCACCTGCTGTAGTGTCCTTCTATGTTCAACAATATTTTAAAGGAATGATTATGACTTTGTAATTTTAATTATATATTATCCATTTCAATTATAATAAAAACTCCTAAACAAAATAATAAATTCATTAATTTCACAAAAATTAATTTCCTTGTCCCACTACTAATATTTGGCTCATTAATTTTTCTTCTTATCTCTCTGCATGTGGATATTGCTTAGCAAGATAATAGCAGAAACATACTTAAGTTTCTTCCTGTAGTCCTAAAATTTCAGTAATTTACTAATTATAGTAATTAATATGGGAACTAAGAGTTTTATATAACCCTGGTATGTCTGGTAGCTGGAGGACATTGGCTCCATCTTGTCAATCTTCTGGCCATGTTATTTTTTAAAAAAATTAATTAAATTTACTTTTAACTAATACATGTTAACCTTGCTTTTAATTTTCTTTTTCATTGTGCGTTTAGTCAGATTTTTATACTATTATGTTGCTTATAAACCACCGAGCTGTGATGAATGAAGTAGAAATTTGAAAAATTAATACATAAAATTTAAGTGAATTCAACATTTTAAAACAATCCAGAACATTAATTTCTATTATGGTTGCCAAATTTATTTCTAATATATATGAACTATGGGCACACTTGTAAAACATGGCATAGTAGAAGTGGAATATAAACATTACTATTATTTTCTGCAACCAAAATACAAGCAGCCCTCAACTTATGACTACAACTTACATAGTTTCCAATTTTATGAACTTTTTTGCCATGGCTATTAAGTGAATCACTGAAGTTGTTTAGTGAATCAGGAGGTCATTAAGTGAATCTGGCTTCCCCTTTGACTTTGCTTGCTAGAAGACTTTGAATGATCACTAGATGAATGGTTGTAAGTCAAGGACAACCTTTGGCACAGAATGATTGCTTGATAGAAGGACAATGTAATATCACTAACTGAAGTGTCTTGGTGTATTTAGCTTCACCACAAGTTGTGTTTAATGATCTTTTGCTAAATGTCAACTTTATTTGGAGTTCCAGAAGATATGCAACATGTTAAAGCTGCTGGATCTTTTAGATTTTGAATAGTATGTGAAATATCCACATGTACAGAGCTAAGAACAAAAATTAATGAACCAAAATATTAAGTGCAGGACAAGAAAATTAAATTTTGTGAAATTAAGAAATTTATTATTTGATCTAGAAGTTGGGACTACTGAGAGAACCAGTTTGGTTATTGGTTAAGATACTAAGCTAGAAAATAGGAGACCGTAAATTCAAGTCTACTAAGCCCTGAAAGCTAGCTGGGTTACAGTTATGGTGACATTGAGCCAGTCACACTCTCAGCCTACCCCACTCCAGAGGTAGTTGTTCTGGGGAAAATAGGAGGAGGAAGATGTGTTGGATATTTTTGCTGCCTTGAAATAAATATAATGTAAATTAAAAATAATAAAGACAGGATACAAATAAATAAATCAATATAGATGCAATATATTAAGAAAGATACATTGTATTGTAGCAGCACTGGGAAAGCATTATAGATATATTGATTCCAAGTAAATCTGTTTGAATGTAACTGTAACATAAGCAAATTAGCTTGTTTTATTATGTCCTTTTGGTATTATGACCTTTTGTAATGCCCCTGATGGAGAGTGACTCTGAGGAAGAGGAGGAACAGCCAACAGGGAGTGGGAGTGTGGCTCCAGAGGTAGTGGAGGAAGCCGGGGAAGGACAGATGCCGGCTGAGCAGTCAGAGGAGGATCCAGGCCCATCGCCTATCCATCCTAGATCGTGCAGGGAGGAGAGGATCAGGGAAAAGCGAGGTCTACTCAAGAGGAGATTACCATGATCCTCCTCATGGCTTGCAGCTGGGAGCTATGTATATAAGTTTGTAACTGTGCAGTTAGAATTGCTGGAGTCAAAGTGTAGTGTTAACTTTGAAAGAGGTTTATCTTTGTTGGTGTTCTTCCCATGGACTGTCCTCGATTATTTTCCTGGAGTTTATGATTAGTTATCTTGGCTTGCTTCGGAACTCTCATCAATGCGGTTTGTTTTGGTTTTCTTTTTGCCTCATTATTTACTTTTGTGACTTTAAACTGTGCCTAATAAAACAGTGAAGTTTCTTGGTAGGAAGTGTGACAACCATTGCTTGCGCTCCTGTGCAGGGAGTGTGGCTACGCCCGTGGACCTGGATCTACCTGTGGAGTTGGTGGACTTTGCTGATGTGTTTGGGGAGAAGGAGGCAGAACAGTTGCCTCCGCATTGGGTATATGACTGTCCAATCGATTTGTTGCCCGATGCGAAATTGCCGGTGGGTCGGATATATTCCCTGTCGGAACTGGATTTGGCCGCGTTGTGGGATTTTATTGACAAGAACCTCCGGAAAGGGTTTATCCAGCCTTCTATCTCCTCATTGGCTGCACTGGTGCTTTTTGTAAAAAAAGAAATCAGGGGAGCTATGTTTGTGTTGTGATTACTGCAAGTTGAATGCAATCACAGTGAGGAATCGGTACCCGCTTCCCCTCATCTCTGAACTGGTTGAGCAACTTCGTCAAGCTAAGATCTTTATGAAGTTGGACTTGTGTGGTTTGCATTCATGCAAGGGATGAGTGGAAAACAGCTTTCTGGATGAGGTATGGGCATTTTGAGTATAATGTGATGCCTTTTGGATTAACAATGCCCCAGCTGTGTTCATGCATTTCATGCATGATGTTTTCCGTGATTTGTTGGATCAATTCATGGTCATTTATTTAGATGACATTTTAATTTACTCAGACTCCCTGCAGGAACATTGGCAACATGTGCGGCTGGTGTTGCAACATTTACGTGATAACCACCTGTTTTCTAAACATGAGAAGTTTGCACAAACCACAATTGACTTCTTGGGATATCGTATTTCACCTGCTGGGGTGGAAATGGACCCGGAAAAAGTACAATCGTTGCAGGCGTGGGAACCTCCACAGCAGGTTAAGGATGTGCAACGACTGTTGGAGTTTGCGAACTACAACTGCATATTTATTCCCCACTTTGCTGCCTTGACTGCTCCCCTTTCTAATCTGCTCAAGAAGGGGGAGAAGTTCTATTGGGGTGCTGAGGAGCAGGCAGCTTTCAAGGTGTTGAAAGTTGCCTTTGCTTCTGAGCCTATCCTCAAACACCCTGATCCAGGTCATCCATTTGTGGTGGAAACAGATGCTTCCGATGTGGCTGTTGGTGCAGTGCTCCTCCAGGCCTATGCTCCCACAGGCACCTTGTTCCCGTGTGCTTATTATTCCCGGAAGTTGTCGGCTCCAGAGCGCAACTATATGATTTGGGACAAGGAACTATTGGCAGTTAAGGTCGCTTTTGAGACATGGAGGTAACATCTGGAGGGGGCTCATCACCAAATCAAGGTTCGGACGGATCATCACAATTTGGAACACCTACGTACAGCTCGGACATTGAACCAGCATCAGGTGAGATGGTCCTTATTCTTTGTTCGATTTGATTTCCGGGTGACCTATGTTCCAAGTGGAGGGAATCAATGCACCGATGCCCTATCTCAGAAGCCCGAGTATACCCGAAGGGAGGATAAAATCTTGCCAGCTAGTCCTTTATTGTAAAGTTTCATGAACAGAATCTTGAAATTCTGGAAGTACCCCTTCTTCCTTTTTTTGCTTTTATTCTCCTGAAAACTAAGGAGGATTCCTTCTAATTCTAATCTTTTTCTATCTTTCTACTTCAGGCTCAAATATTACTTATCAAATTGATATTAGGCTCTGGCTCTTCTTCCTATCTGCCAATGTCATTCTTACATTACATTCTTACATTACAGTGCACTACTAAAAGGAGAGCATCTGGATATACATTGCTGCAGACAGATCTCATTGCAGAAAATATCCACCAAGGTACCCAAGCTTAGTAGCTTGCAGTCTGTAGGCAGCTATGTGAACCATTCTATAAGCTGCTTCAGAAACTTCTGTTTCCTTCCAGTACAAGCCATGCAACAGACTTACACAAAAAACCAAACTATAGCAACTGATACTATCAATAAAGCATGGGCAAATGAGAACTATACCTCTGTGGAGCACATTTCTTACCTGAAAATATATATGGTTAAGCTTTTCCAACTACCCCCAAACTGTAACAACATGCTAACTGATTTCAGATGTTTACATCTCTATCTGAGAAAAACAGCTTTCATATTGTTATGTTGTCAAGATATGAACAAATAGAAAAAATATTTTTAGAAGCGTCAACAAATATTTAATTGATTTCCATTTCTCTTAGTAAGATTTTTTTGTGACATGCTTTTTAAACAGCAAAGATTCTACTCTCTGAATAATATGGTTGATTTTTCATCCCTGTTGGACTCCATTAAAGTAATCTTCTATAAACAGACACCAATTGCAAACCATTTTAAAGTTTTTAAAATGTAATCCAACAGGGCTGCTTAACTAAATGAATCCTGAGAACTGATCTCTAGTGAATTAATAGTGCTGTATTTGAGAGCTCACTATGAATCAGAGTTAATGACTGGAGAAGATCAAATTAATTATAATCATCTCTGAGGACATGTGGGGAAGAGCTGTTTACTAGAGAAAGTTCAGTTAACTCTTCATTGGCTAGGTTCAAAGTCTTCACTGATTGTACCTAAAATGCAGAATGAAAAACAAGCAATCAATGTATAGGATGTAATTTACATCTTACAGTGTTTCCTAAACAAATCTTAAATTATTGTGTCATAATGGGGTGGATTTTCTTGTTCCATTGGTATTTAAATTACATTATCTAAAGCCATGAAACAATACAAAGTAGCAGAAGCTGAAAGAAATAGAACAGTCAAAAAATGAAAAAAATGTCGATGGAAAGGATTAAGATTTGCTGTATTTGAAAAAAAAAGATTATTCTGTAATAAAATATTACAGGTCAAAGTAAATTAATGCTGAGCCATTACTTTGATTGAATAGGATTTTACTCCATGTGTTGAATACCAATTAAATATTATTAGAATATTTCAATTGAAGCCAGTGTAATTTAATTTAGTTTAGTCATGAGTAATTTAAGCCCTATTCAGATTAGTAGATCCTTGATTAAATTTGAACCTTATCCTAAATCAGTGGTGGCAAACCTATGGCACTTCTTCTTTGCCTTCCCACATGCAAATTCTGAGATACTCTCCCTAAAATGACAGGTTTCTCCTCTATTCTATCCTATTAAATGAACAAATTAAATACTGGAGCTGGTAGTTTTGGAAAGTACTTCCCATCTCTTCTCAAAATGCAAACTTTTTTTTAAAGTTACAATATCTGAAGATATTATCTGTTTCCTACAATATATAGATTAACAAATGTAACTGTTTTGGAGCGGTGGTAGATACGAGGCAGACACAGCACTAACAGCAAAAGGCTTTATTCTGAGAATAAAGGGTTGCCGCGGCTGCCGGGGCTAACAGGCAGATCAGCTGGCGGCAACAGCTGATGCCGTTTGATAGCTCCTTTTATAGCTGGCTGTCAAACAGCATCAGCCAATGAGAGTGATCGGTGCTCCTGCCAGAAACACGGACCAGATAGGGAACTGTTGTCAGTCAGTGAATACAACACTCCTTTCCCCTGGCCAGGAGCATGCATAGTTCTTTAGGTAGGCCAGCTGCCTGCGCTGGCGGTCGGATCATCTTAGCCCAGATGGATTTTCAGCCGGGAAAGAGTCCTTCTTCTGGGTCGCGCTGGAGCCTGCAGGAGTCGGAGTTCCGTCGATGAACGCCTCTGCCAGAGGGTCTGACGACAGTCCAGGTAGGCTCCTTCGCTCGGCTCACCTCAGGAAAGTCTCTACGTGCAGCGGGTAGACCGGTTCACTCGGTGGGATGGTCTTGGCTCTCTGCAGGTAGACCGGTTCGCTTGGCAGGCAGATCTCAGCTCTTGGCGGGTAGACTGGTTCACTTGGCGGGCAGGTCTTGGCTCGTCGCGGGTAGACCGGGTTGCTCAGCGGGGTGGTCTTGGCTCTCTGTGGGTAGACCGGCTCGCTTGGCAAGCAGATCTCAGCTCTTGGCGGGTAGACCGGTTCGCTCGGCGGGCAGGTCTTGGCTCTCGGTGGGTAGACTGGTTCGCTCAGTGGGAAGGTCTCGGCACTCGGCGGGTAGACCGGTTTGCTTGGTGGGCAGCGGGGATTGCCATCAACCACTCTCCAATGCCTCCTCAGCTGGTCGATGTGCCGGTGCCAGGTACGACCATTGTCCAGGAGCACCCTGTAGGACTTAGGTCCTGTTATAGCCACAACTTGCCCTGGTACCCATAAGGAATGGCCAGAGTAATTCCTGGCATAGACAAGGTCATGCTGGGTGAACTCCCTGGTCTAGCTTTCAGATGCCAAAGGGGTAACTGGGGTGTAATGGGGGTGCAGCCTATCCAGGTGGTTCTAAGGCGTCTGCCCATTAGGAGCTCTGCAGGGGACTTATTGGTGGTGGTACAGGGGGTTGAGTGCTGTGTCAGTAGGTACCTGGAAAGTTTGGAGTGCCAGTCAATTGGGCCAAACCTCTCCAGGGCCTCCTTTACTCACCTGACTGCCCTTTCAGCCATCTCGTTGCTAGCAGGGTGAAAAGGGGTTGTGAGGGCATGCCTGATGCCCAGGTTGGCTGCAAAGATCTCAAATTCGCACGAGGTGAACTGGGGGCCATTGTTGGATACAAGGGTGTCTGGGAGGCCATGGGTGACAAATAATCTAGTTAGGGCCTTTGTGATAGCCAGAGTGGTTGTGGAGGGCAGCAGGGCCAAGTCTATCCACTTTGAGAACGAGTCCACAACAACTAGGAAAGTTTGCCTGTGCACAGGGCCTGCCAGATCAATGTGCAGCCCGGACCAAGGGGCCCCAGCATCTTCCCACCTGGTAGGAGTAGATGATGGTAGAGCTGGCCTGGTAGCCTGGCATGGTTGGCACGTGATTGGCCAGCTGGAGATCTGGGCATCCATGCCTCGCCACCACACGTAGCTGAGGGCCAGAGACTTCATCCTGACGATGCCAGGGTGGCCCTCATGCAGGATCTTTAAGACTGGCCCTTGTAGTTTAGCAGGGATGACAACCCTTGTCCCCCATAGCAAACAACCTTGTAGGGATGACAGCTCCTGCTGGCGAGTCTTGAAAGGCAGGAATTCAGGAGTGTAATGAATTGATGGCCACCCCCTTCCCACCCAGTCCAGGACTTGGGCGATTACCTTGTCCCTTGAGCGATGTCATGGGCAGTAATGGGCAGGTTGAGATCATTGACCTCGAAGATAGCGTGGATGGGTGCAGGATCTTCAACCGGAACAGGCAGAGGGCATCGACTGAGGGCATCTGCGTGGCATAGGTTCTTCCCCGGGCGATTAATCAGCGTGTAAGAATAAGCAGCCAGGAATAGGGTCCATCTAGTCATCCTTGGGGATAGAACCTGTGGGGTTTGTTTGTCCCCAGACAAGAGGCCTAACAGTGGCTTGTGATCTGTTATTAGTTCGAAATGGTGCCCAAAAAGAAATGCATGAAATTTTTAACAGCAGCAACTGCAGCCAAAGCCTCTTTGTCAATTTGGCTGTAGTTTCGTTCTGCTGAAGAGAAGGTTCTTGAGAAAAAGGCAATTGGTGACTCAGAGCCATTGGGGAGCCTGTGGCTCAGAACAGCCCCCTACGCCAAAGGGGGAAGCATCTGCAGCCAGGACTAAAGGTAGCTGCTGATTGAATTGAATTAATACTGCATTGGATGTGAGCAAGGACTTGACGGATTGGAAGGCATGGGCTTCCCTTGGTCCCCAATGCCAGGGGGATTGTTTGTCCAAAAGTCTGTGCAGGTGTTCTGCTATGGAAGCTTTGTGTGGAAGGAATGCAGCGTAGAAATTTAGAAGCCCCAAGAAGGCTTGAAGCTCGGTCTTGTTGGAAGGTGTGGGTGCCTCGTGGATAGCCCTGACTTTGGACTCAATTGGGTGTATACCAGAGGCGTCAATTCTATAACCTAGAAAGTCCACTTGCTTAGTGGCGATGGTGCACTTGTCCCTTTTAAGTTTAAGGCCATGCTGTCTAAAACGCTCAAGGACTGCTCTAACTCTATGTATTAGTTGTGTTTTATCCATAGCTGAAACCAAAATGTCGTCAAAATAGGGGACTATGCCTGGGAGTCCTTGGAGACGCCTCTCCATTAGGGATTGAAAAATCCCAGGGGCTACACTTAAGCCAAACTGGAGGCACTTGCACTTAAATGCACCCCTATGGGTGACTATGGTTTGTAATTCTGCAGTTTGGTCATCTACAGGGAACTGTTGGTAGGCCTGGGACATATCTAATTTTGCAAAAATAGTCCCAGGCTCAAAGGAATGTAAGAGATTGCGGCTGTGCCTGTCAGGCAGTGTCTGTCTCCTCAGCTGTGGAGGCTTTAAACTTCGTGCTCGCAGAGAGCGTCAATGGCTGCGACTAATCAGCTCTCGGTGGCTCCGGCTCTTTTTGTAGTGACTGAGCTCAGCTGTTTTATGTCTGGTCACCTCTTATTGTATCCTGCCCTCGTCGCCAGTGTTGTGGAGCGGCAGTAGATACGAGGCAGACACAGCGCTAACAGCAAAAGGTTTTATTCTGAGAATAAAGGGTTGCCGGGGCTGCCGGGGCAAACAGGCAGATCAGCTGGTGGCCACAGCTGATGCCGTTTGACAGCTCCTTTTATAGCCGGCTGTCAAACGGCATCAGCCAATGGGAGCAATCGGTGCTTCCACCAGAAATGCGGAACATTTCCTGCCTTGTACCAACTTCCCTGTAACCCTGACTGCCTTATATTTACAGCATTCTCATAATACTAAGAACTCTATCTTATCAACAGATAAAGTAAGATGGTTTATGCTTAACAAATTTAGACTGACTTCTGGAAATTTCCATATTTCACTAAGGTATTTTTTAACTGAACACTTTATGATCTGATGTAAAATCTTCTTTAGGTTTTAATATCTGGCAAACTAACTATCATTTCTTGAATATTTTTTCTCCTTTTTGATGATGGAATTGATTTAGGTTATCCAGATACTATATAAAAGTTTGACCAAACTAGGCAGGACAGGGAGAACGGAGGTGAAGAAGACTGTTGCAGTCTTTGAACACCTTTTCTGGCGCCAGGAGCGATCCCCCAGGGATACACGAACCCCGGAGAGGTTTGTGTCAACGTGGAGAACCTCAAGCTGCAGAGGGGGGAAGGCAACCCCCCGACAGTGAAGAGGGAAGCTCCCGAGCCCGGCGCAAAAGAGTAAGCTGTCATTCTATGGCGGCTTCAAGTCCGGTCTGCCACTTGAGTGAATAAGCAAAGCAGTGACAGCCTGCGAGGCCGAGAGTAACAGGAACAGAGAAACGGTTTATAACTTGGATCCTTTGAAGACTGAAGAGAGCAGAATGACAGAAGAATGACAGCATAAATTCTTCTCTTCTGGTTGTGATTAGCACCTTTCAGAAGTCGGGCGGAAAGCGGCCAGAAAAGCAGTTGGGAAAATGAAAGGATTATAATGGAGAGTGGAAAAGTCTAAGCACAAAAGGGAAAGCACAGATTTACCCTGTGAAAGGGAAGCGCTGGGGAAAGAGGGAGATTGCTAAAACCAGGAGATCGGAGGTCCGGAATTGGTGAGGAGCTTCATCTGATTTTTGGACCTTTCTTTTTGACTTTACTTGAGAAAAGGGAGGCGACGGAGGTGAAAGAATACTGACATTGATTGAGTCTTATGAATCCTCAGATCTGAGCACAACATGACTATTACATCTATTTAATACTGTGGAGAAGACAAACTGAGCATTATATTGGTCTTTGGATGATTTGTATGTTGATTTAAAAGTTGGAAAGCAAAGAAAGAAGAAGAAGCAAGAGGAAGAAGGCAGAGACGAATAGAAGGCTGGGAAAGACGGTTTTGGGACTGCAGATTAGTCAGCACATTACACCATTTGCTGATTGGAAGGCTGAAAAGAATCCTCTAGCTGGAAGATGGACTTTTAGCTCACCCAATTTGCTTTCTTTATTACATGGTACTACTTAATATTACTAGTTTGGCACTACTTTCTCCTTAAGATGACTTCCTTGCTTTTTGTTTGTTGATTCTCTGAAGCTGTGGTAATCTCTCTCCTACCCTTTCTCTTATTGTTTTGCCCCCTGTCTCCCTATTGTATCTCCTAAATAGCTTACATAATTCTACTTATTTGGGGGAAGAGGTGGGTATACTATTATTATAGAGTTAAGAGATTACTGTTGTAAGTATTAATAGTAAAGAGGGATAAACTCTGTTGATATAAACTATTTATAAATTATTTAGACTACTTAAGACATTTAAGATTAATTCCTTAAAGTGTTAATTGATGTACTATTGCTGACCAATTTTCTTATTACATAGACTAGAATACTGTAGTAGATATCTATTTATGATATAGGGGAAAAGACTGTGGAGTGAGATATTAAATTGAAATACGCGAATAGACTTTCAAATACAAGACCCAAACACTGAATGGTGATTTGGGATAATATATCTAAAATTGTGCATCAACAAAAACAAATACTTAGAGAGATGACATCCACGACAACTATGGCCTTAAAAACAGGAAGGAAGGCTACCCCGACCCTATCGACTACGTTGACACCCCACCAACAACTCAAAAACTATTGAGGAGTCCCTAACAGGGAAAAGCAGCCTAATGTCCCCAACATTAATATACAAACTTCCTATTATCCTTGCAGGAAGCTATATCTAAAATGCAAGAAATGATGATTAAAAATCACAATGAAACTAGAGCAGATATAAGCGAATTGAAAGATGAGATGGGGAAACTGAAGGCTGAAAGCGGATATATCAAAGGTGGAGGGTAAGATAGGGTCTCTACAGCAGGCCATGGAGAAAAACGAAGTGAAAATAAAAGATATAGAGAGTAGAACAACACGCATGGAGACTAACTTTGAAAGGATGGATGAGGAATTTAAAAATGTACTTAGAGAAACGGAAGACTCACTGGTCCACCTCGAGATGGACAAAGCAATGGCGTATTTAAGGTTCCAGAATGTGGCTGAAGCAAAAAATGAAGAATTGGAACATTTGATGGCAGAAATATTGGCTGAACGGTTAGGAAAGGAAAAAAATGACCTAATTAAAGAGTTTGATGAGGTATATAGGGTTAGCACAAGCTACGCCAGACGCAACAACTGTCCAAGAGAAATCCATATCCGCTTCTCTAGGAGATGTCTGAGGGATTTAATTTTGAAAATGTCTAGGGAGGAAACAATATCATATAAAGGCAGAGAAATTATGATTTTAAAACAAATTCCAAAGAAAGTGAGGATGATAAGACAAGATTATAAATTTCTAGCTAATGATTTAAATAAAAAAGGAATCCAATTTAAATGGTTAATCCCGGAAGGGATGTTAATTACGTGGAAAGAGAGGAAAATCAAAATAGAATCGATAGAACAGGCCCAAGATTTTCATCAACAGCTCACGGATACGAATGGTCAATCCACTAAAGAAGAACGTAAAAGGAGACCACAGGAGGGCCGATATTATCACAGAACCCAAAAGGAACGACTTTCTCCAATTTCAGGAAGTGATAAACCACAACCTGGGAGAGAAGAGCAAATCCCACAACAACAACAACAAGAGAATCGAATCATTACTAGGCAAAAATCTAAGCAGACGTAGATAAATGGTGGAGGGGAAGAAGTTGCTCTCCATCAATATAAATGGATTAAATTCAATATCAAAAAGAAAAAGGATATTTTCAAAACTTATTCGACATAACGAGATATAATATGTCTTCAAGAAACATATATTTTGAAAAATGATGAAAGACATCTAATTTGTCCAAAATTAGGGAAACTTTTTACGGCACCGGCCGATAAACACAAGAAAAAGGAATTGCAATTTCGTAAAACAAGATGTAAAGGCAGAATTAACCTGGTCGGATCCCGAAGGAAGAACTCTGGTTATACAAGTTTGGATAAACCACATCACATTTTTACTTGTAGCAATCTATGCCCCAAATGAAGACCAAGGGAAATTTTTAAACACCTCCACCAAAAATAGTAGGCTTTGAAAAAAGGAACATTTGCTTGATTGGCGATTTTAACTCCATTGCAGACTACCAAAAGACCATAGTAATATGGGAAAAACAAGAAGGGGAAAAGGGAATTTTCTCATGCATGTAAGGAAATGATGAAAGAGTTAAATTTAAAAGATTTATGGAGGGAACGGAATCTTGAAGAGAAACAATTTACATACTATTCTAATCCACATAAGACTTGGACTAGAATAGATATGGCTTGGATGGATTTGGATTTGGCTAATGAAATAAAAGAAATTAAAATCCTACCAAATGAATGGGCTGACCACAACCCAATACAGCTAATTTGGAGAGATAGGAGAGGAATAAAAAAAAGATGGACACTAAACACCCAAATAGTAAATGAAGAAGAGTATATTAATAAGCTGAAAGAGGAGCTAAACTATTTCCTAAAAGATAATAATAATGAAACAACTTCAAAACAGAACATTTGGGATACTATGAAAGCAATTATAAGAGGTACAACAATTTCCTATAATGCTGTGAGAAACAAGAGAACTTATGCCCGACAAAACGTTTTACAACAACAAATCAAAGACTTAGAAATACAATTACAAAAAACCCCTAAGATCCAAGGAATACAAAACCAGTTAATATTAGCCAAACATAAGCTGAATTTAATTGAACAAGATAAAATAGAAGTTAGCTTGAGAAGGTCCAAACAAAATTATTTTGAACACGCCAATAAACCAGGAAGATGGCTATCTTATAAACTTAAAAAAGAAAAAGAAAAGAGACTGATACACCAACTAATAGATGAGAAAGACATACCACAACATGAGATTGAGAAGAAAAAAGATATTATATTAAACTATTTTCAAAGATTATATAAAAAAGAAGAAATCAATGAAGACAAAATAAGAACTTATCTGGAGAATATGAATGGTAAAACAATAGGGGAAGGAGAGAAAGAATTATTAAATAAGGATATTACATGGTCTGAGTTGAAATCTGCAATGGAGAAGCAAAGTAATAATAAATCCCCTGGTTCAGATGGGATTCCAGTAGAATTGTACAAAGCCACAATAGAGTTAGTAGGGCCACTGATGCTGGAAGTGTTTAACGAAGTACTTTTGGCAGCCAAAACCAGACTCATGGAGGGGGGCGTTGATTTCGTTAATTCCGAAGGAGGATGTAGATGCCAGATATATCAACAATTATAGACCAATCTCACTTTTAAACGCTGATTATAAATTATTTACCTCAATTATAGCGAATAGAGTAAAACAAGTTTTAAATTTATACATTAATGAAGACCAAAATGGTTTCCTTCCATCCCGCCAAATCAAAAATAATCTAAAAACCGTTATTGACTTCTTAGAATATTATGAAGTTCATCCAGAGAAACAATTTGCACTCATGTTTTTAGATGCGGAGAAAGCATTTGATAATCTACATTGGCACTTTTTAATACAAAAAATCTATAACATGAGTCTGGGCACTAAATTCAAGAACATTATCACAACAATTTACAATACCCAACAGGCCAACATACTAATTAATGGTGAACAAACAGGCCCATTAAACATTGAAAAGGGCATTAGACAGGGTTGCCCCCTCTCACCCCTCCTATTTATACTTGCTTTAGAATCACTGTTAACGCGGATAAGACAAAACTCTGAAATCCAAGGAGTTAGGGTCAAAGCAGAGGAATATAAACTACAGGCGTTTGCAGACGATATGGTTTTCTTCCTAGAGGAACCCATGGAAAAAGGACATAACCTAATAAAAGAACTAGAACAATTTGGTTCAGTAGCAGGATTAAAGATTAATAGAAATAAGACAAAATTATTGACTAAAAATCTAACAGAGAATCAGAGGAAAGAATTAGAAAAAACCATGGGGATACAGGCAACAAAAAAGGTCAAATATTTAGGCATATGGTTAACACCACATAGTAAATCACTCAAAGAGAATAATTATGATAAACTATTACAGCAAATTAAGAAAGACCTAGAATCTTGGAATAAGCTGCAGCTTTCTCTACTGGGCAGGATTGCCACGATCAAAACGAACATCTTACCAAAACTCCTTTACTTATTCCAGACAATCCCAATTAAATTACCAAAAAAATTTTTTGAAGATATAAATAAGGTAACACTTAAATTTATTTGGCAAGGGAAAAAAGCTAGAATCAATATTAAGGCTTTACAAGATGCAAAAAGTAGAGGGGCTAGCGCTCCCAAATTGGGAATTATATTATTGGGCAGCCAACTTATTATGGTTAAAAGACTGGGTCAATTTACTCAATAAAAGAACTTTAGCCTTGGAAGAGCACGATCTTCAGAGAGGGTGGCACGCATTTCTATGGGATGTGGGGAAAACTAAACAGTCGTATTTTCATAGACACCTTATTAGAGATTCATTATTAACTAATTGGAAAAAATATGCAAAAAACATTATTTAAAAATTCGATTTGGCTTTCAACAATGGAGGCAATGGTTCATCCCAACAATTTGGATATAACAAAAACGACTAAATATAAAGATTTATTAGACCCTCTAGGAAAATTAAAAACTCGACAGGACTTACAGGAACAGGGATTTAAAATTGACCAGTGGTTATATATACAAATCCATAGCAGATACAAACAAGATATCAAAGAGTTTGGAATCTATAGCAAATTACAATATTTAGATAAAATCTTATTAGGATCAAATAAAAAGAATATCTCCAAATTTTATAAATATTTATTGGAGGTAGAATTAGAGCAAGAGATAGTGAAAGGGAACATGATAACGTGGAGTAGGAATATTGGAAGAAGCATTACATTAACAGAATGGGAAAAGATCTGGAATAGAAACATCAAGATTACAAAATTGGCGGTGTACAAAGAAAATATGTATAAAATGTTATATAGATGGCACTTACCCCCTTCGAGGTTGGCGAAGATGAACCCTAACATGAGCTCAAGGTGTTGGAAATGCAAAAGCACTGAAGGAATATTTTTCCACACGTGGTGGTCTTGTAAAACTACCCAAAAATTTTGGCAAAAAATCAGAAAATGGTTGGAGGAGATAACTAAATAACAAATAGACTATAAACCAGAGTTCTTCCTGTTAGGGATCTCTGATAGATATTTATCCAAAAAGACAAAATATGTAATAATCCATATTCTAACCGCAGCTAGATTAGCGTTTGCTCAATGTTGGAAATTACCTCATACACCTTCAGAGCAAATGGTTATTCAGAAAATTTGTGAGTGTGCTGAAATGGATAAATTAACGATAGCATTAAAAAACAAAGAGTCCTCAACATTTTACAACAACTGGGACTCATGGTATAATTGGCTTACACAGAGACAAATTATGTAAATGATAAAAAGTAACTTAAACATAATGGAAAAGAGGAGTAGATTGGATATGATGAAGAGAAATGATCCTTACAGACTGTCACAAAAATCATTCGTTTTTAATTGTATTTCTATCCTATTCTCCCTCCCCTTCCCTTCTCTTCTCTCCCTCTATATCCTTTCTCTTTCCCCCAACCAGCCTTTATCCGGTGTGCTAGGCCGGGTGTTTTCCTTCTTTCCCCCTACCCATTTTTCTTTCTACTTTGTAAATGTATTGTCGATGTGTTTTTAAATTGTAAATTTAATAAAATCTATTTAAAAAAAAAAAGTTTGACCAAACTATTAACTTCTTCCTTCAGTGTCCCAGTGTAAAAAAGCACAAAAGTAACTTTGGAGAAGATATGCAGAGACCATCAGCAAAGCATATTCTAACCAAGAAAACAAAAACACATGCGAAAGAAACTGAAAATCATCACATCTTCGTTATTTTTTTATATAAGATGGAGGGAGAGGAAAATAAAATCAAGGATTTTTTTGTTCAGATTATTATACCTACATTAATAGAGTCATAGTGTTTCTTATAGTGTCTGTTTTCTGATTTGACCTACACTGGTGGGCTGACATCTAAGTTGCCGCTGTTTTAGAGATTTAATCACATTCCATAAAAACAGATATTCTTTGACCATGTCTCTGTCCTTTCAACGCTGCCTCTTTATCCTGCTTCTTACAGCTGCCTACTAGTATTTACACCATCTTGTTCTGTAGAACCAAAGTAGAAATTGAATATATCTGGGTCCTTTTTTTAATACCAGTAATCCTGGTATTAAAGCAACAATTTATTTAGTGACCGTTCAAAATTACAACAGCACTGAAAAGGTGACGTGACCAATTTTCACACTTACAACCATTGCAGCATCCCCATGCTTGACAACTGACTCATATTTATGATGGTTGCAGTGTCTTGGGGTCATGTGATTACCTTTTGGACCTCTGACAAACAAAATCAATGGGGAAGCTAGATTCACTTAATAACCATATTATTAACAACTGTAGTGATTCACTTAACAATTGTGGCAAGAAAGATCATAAAATGAGGCAAAACTCACTTAAAATGTCTCACTTAGCAACAGAAATTTTGGGGTCAATTGTGGTTGTAAATTGAGGACTATCTATAGTAATACTTTATTGTCTTCACTGAGCAGAAGATATATTGATTATTTTCATGTTATTTTAAACATAGTAAATATAACCGTTTTTGATATTTTTCTGTGGTACTCTTTCATTCTATGCTTTAGCTTCTTGACATAAGCTTTGAATTTCAGATTATATTCAGAGAATCCAAGTTAAGGTCCTTATGGTTTAACACGATTTGAGATCCTAGTCTATAATTACATTATGAATCTCCAAGTAATTTGAAAGGCTGTAGGAAAAATTACTCCAGAAAAAAAAGATTAATCTTTATATCAAAAGCCTAAAATAAGGAGTAGGTTATACTTACTTGCTTAATCAGAGACTTTATATGGTCCATTTTCATTAAGTGAGGATTAGGTAATTGTTTTCTGTAAACTGAAGTATTTCTTATTGTTCTATGATTTCAGCATTATATTTTGTATGCACTGAACCTTCCACATAATTCCAGGTCTACTTCTTCCCTTTCCAGATCAGTGTTACAGAAAAGACTAGAAACACATTCACCTACACAAACTAAATTAAAAATGATGTTTCTTTATTTGATTGCAACCATTTTTAATTTTTCTTTTCTCTATTATAAGTAAACCATTTTTCTGGTGTTTAAAAATTCTTCTGGTATTTTAAAAAGAGTCTCTAGCAGTAACTTTAAGGTTATAGGGACCATTTAAAATACAAAAGCTTTCTGCTACAACCATTCAGTACTAATAAAGATCTCCATCCACTCTGGTATCACTTAGCAGAGCACTGCAGTTGTAAATATTATCTATCAATCATTCTTAGCTTTATTTATCTATCCTCGTGGATCCTATAAGAGAAAATCAAAAGCAACAGTGTTCTCTGATGAAAGCATAACCATAAAGCCAATATATTGACTTTTTATTACTTTAAAAAGCAAATAATCCTTTTTGAAAATATTTCTTTTCAATTTTGGAACCCATGTATGGTACTTTAATTGTTATTCAGGGATTTCCTAAATTAAAAAGATTATAACTGCAGGAAATAGCAAAAGCTATGGCATATATTGTGGGACTAATATACTTGTCTATAGAGGTAACTTTTATCTTATGACCAAAGAATAATTTCTATTCACATTTTTTCAGAATTATTCAGAATTCATGACCTTTCTTCTTCTCAGATTTTTAATATATAATATTAAGCAAATTGTAAAGGTGGAGGATTGTATTGTTTAAGATGCGTGGACACTGCTTTAAGTTGTTTTGGAATAATTATGATTTAATTATATATTTAATAATTTAAATGATTCTAATGGATGTATAAATTTATATTGTTCTCAGGAGACCAGCAGTTTTCCCATTTCACTAGTTAATAAAATATATTCTAAATAAACAGTCATTTCTCTGAAGTATTTAAACCAAGGGAAGGAAATTACACGAAGGAGAGCCACAGAAATGATGGCCACGTGTGAAACACAGTTTCATTAATATTGGATGGCAGGGAAGGAGCCCAGTCCCAGATAATGAGGAAGGAGTTGCAATTTTTTTAAGCTATCTGGTGACAGGAAAAACAAAAATGACATTCAGCTGACGAATGAGTGGAGTTTGACCTAGCCTTTTGACCCTTGATAATCAATCTTACCTGATGCTTCATAAAGAATTATAGCTGTGATAGTCACATTTGACTCCAGATTTTTACTATTCCTTTAAACAAATATTTTGTGAATTCATAGCCCAGAAGATAAATGTGGGTTTTGAATATTGTAAGCCAAAACAAAAGAGGCTCTTAGGCAAGGGAAGAAATAGAGCAAAAGTGAAAGCATTGATGCTTAGTGGATGATAGAAAAACAATAATAAAATAACCATAAGTACAATTTTAAAATGATGGGAAATATATCAGAGTAAGCAACCTGCATATTTCCTGGTTATCTGCAACCATTCATGTATTGACTAGGGCACAAAGAGAAACCTTTTATGCAATTTTAGGATTAAATGAGGGATAGAATCTAGATAGTGTTAGAAAGAAATAACTGACTTCAGTACGCATTCTTTGAGTTTTTACAACCACCCCTTAGAGTAATTTATGCATCTATGAAATGTAACCATCCTATAATCAGGGAAAGGGAGAAATATTTCACACAAAGTACAAGTAACCTTTACATTCCACAAGGGTAAAGACACATCTCTTGCTATTAATGATGCAATTGTAGAGTGTTTTCTGTAATCAAAGAAGAAAAGAAACTAGAGAAAGGGGGAAAACCACATTAATCTATCAAAAGAGGAAATAGTCTGGCCCAGAAATTTCTTATATTCTCTAGTAAGAAAATGTTTCTACTAAGTCTTTGCAACACCAAATAGTCCCAGTTATCACCAGGAACAAAGCAAATAATTAGTTGCTTGAGAAACAACAAGGGCACCTATATATCGACATTATTTATTTACTCTGACTGATATTGATTTCTGGCAATGGTCTTTTCTATCACCTGTGAGGAAAAGTTTCTGTGCTCTTACCACAAAATTATCAAGCTGAAAAAGTTTCCTAAGTATCACTTCTGTAATAAACACTTTCCCTTGTGTTCCCTTGTATCCATAAAATCTCCTACTAGTAATACCAAATTATTGTTAGTCTTTAAAAAATTTAATTACACCAAATTATATTGGAGCCAGAAAGATTTAATATAAATTATTTTGGCTCATTTACTGCACTTTGCATATTTAATAAATATGGAGATAAAAATCATAAGTAGCTTCCATGCTATCAGAGCAGACTGTAACAAAACAAATCTGCTAATTTTAATGTGGCTATAATTTTTCAGAACAAAAAACTGCCCTTTCATCTTTTTCTTTTCAAAATGCTTATAGGGATCATATTCACTTAAAAATACTTGGTGGAAATATAAATGATGAACATCGAATCTCACCAGGATCAAGGTTGATTCAGCCTTCCATCCTTCCGAGGTGGGTAAAAATGAGGACCCAAATTGTTGGGGGCAATATGCTGACTCTGTAAACAGCTTAGAGAGGGTTGTAAAGCACTATAAAGTGGTGTATATGTCTAAGTGCTATTGCTATCTAGGAGCTAACATTTTGAAACACTTCTGGCTACTTGGGGAAGAATAGAACTGATCCCATAAAGAAGGATGTTGAAATTTAAATCAGGAAAATTGGGGAAGTTACATAATTTAAATGTAAAACTGTAATGTAAAATTGTCATCATCATCATCTCTGGCAATCAAAGTTCTTTGCAACTATGGTATTTGTGGACCTGCTGGTTGTAGTAGAAAAAGAAAATTGAAAAATCGGATTAAGCCAGGGCTATTATATACTGACTGCAAATCCAAATAAGCTACAATATTTGATTATAGTAATTTAATCCAGGGCTACCATCTGGTAGTCACCTGAATTATTGCAGGTGCGGCTGTAATAAGGCAGAGGTAGTGTAGGTACTATGAAAATAATTGTGAAAAAATGAATGCAAAGTTTAGATGAGATGGACAGTATATAATTTTAATAAATAAATAAATAAAAATAAAATAAATAAAATTAAACTTTGCCCTGAAAGAAGTTACCCCAAAGGATAGAGAAGCGGAAAGACAAAAAGTTAAAAGAAGTGGCAAAGCTGTAGAGAATACTGTGAGAGGCTAAAAACAAGCTGTAAGCAAAAAGGATTGGAAACAATTCAAGGAAAGTATGGAGAAGAGCTGAACTGAAAGGTTTAGAAATGCTTCACAGCAATCCAGTGTTTTGGAGAGGGGGAGTGTGTTTGAGCAGATGTGAAAAAAACTCATATCACTGGAGAGGGGGTGTGATCCCCGCCTCATAAAAGAAAAACGAGAGATTTGAATGATGGTTGTATGCTGAGATTAAAGTGAATGAATCTTGTGTGTTAGCAAGCTAGCTAAAAGCAAACTTTAGAGTATTCTTGAAGTAGAAGATAACTTGTAAATTGTACATTGCAGAGCCTTTATGCTGATGGCTATTGTCTTGACCCTGCTGGCTGCAGATTATGGAAATTACATTTAACACTGTTAGAACTAGAGGCCAAGTAGGCTTCAACTGCCTAATTCAGTATTTTTTCTGGATGCATTGAAGCCATAAATGTGAAACATAACTGGAAACAAACATTTAAAATACTAGATCACTATCAGAAAATCAGGCAAACATTGCAATTCTTTGATATAAAAGAGCAAGGGAATAACAATGGATAGGATAGGATAGGATAGGATAGGATAGGATAGGACAGGACAGAATAAACTAAGCTAAGATAAGATGAGATAAGCTAAACTAAGATGAGATAAACTAAACTAAGATGAGATGAGGTGGAGAATCAGCATATCATGCACATAAATTGGCATTTTATAAAAGATGTCCTCCAACAATTTACAACTATAAATCCTTATTTCAGGTAATGTTGCTTTAGGTTGTAGTCTAAAAGTCATCTTGGTGGGACATATTCCTTGGGCATCAGTAATATTTGGACATGTGAAATGCCAAAGGGAGTAAAAATTGCATTTTTCTTCTGATTTTGTGGCAATTTGCTTCATGGCTATGAATATGACATTTATAGAGTGTGTATTTTTCAAAACTACAACAACAAAACTTTGGGAAGAGTAAGGCAGGGAAGCCTTATTAATGAAGGAAGTGAAGTCAGAGGTCTTTACAATCTTATCAAGGTGACAAAATTTATGAACCACATCAGAAAAGCATCTACTTATCTTCAGCTGGTTGATATAATAAGCCCACTTGGTGCTCATAGTTATCTGCCTTGAATTTGTTTTTGCCTCTTTTTTATCTGTTCTCATCTTTGGATCGTATTGTCTTGATTGCTATGGCACAAAAATATTTGTTTCTTTGTGGGGCCTATTTCTCTGTGTGTAAGAGAGAGAGAAATATTCAATAGTTTGGTTGAGATAGCAATGTTTACTAGTTCCTGAAATGGAAGTATTCTATGAGATTGTGACAGCAGGGCATAATAGAGCTGAGTTCAATGTTTGACACTGATTTGAGACTTCTGGCTGTACTTCTGTTGCCATTAGAGCCTAGGACTGCGAGCTCCACGGCCTCATTCTGAGCTCCCTCTGTCTGAGGGCTCCAATCGCAGCCATAGCCACCCTGGAGGGGTGGTGAAGTAAAGGGGGACTGCCTGGCAGGTCAAGGAGAGCCACATCTCTCCTCTCTGACCTGGAAAACCCCCTCATCTGCAGTGGCAACCAACATGGCTGCCATGAAGCCAGCGGGCAGTCTGAAAACTCAAGACAGTGCAGGAGCGAAGAGATGGTGAACAGTGTGTGAATTGGGTGAGATAATCTCCTGAACTTTTAAATGTAATCCTGACAAGAAGATTCAGAAAAGAGGACTCATAATTATTTTTAAAGTGGCTGTGATCTAATACTGGAGTAGAATTTTAAGGAAGTAAAGCAAAGTAAAGGAAGAAAATTGTAAATCTGTTAAAAATATAGAAAATTGATTGGACAGACATCAGCTTTGGATAGGCATTTTTAGAATGCTGTAATCTATTTTTAAAAAAATGAAATAACATTTATTTTTTGAAAATATTAGTAAGCTTGATGAGAAAGACAAAAGTAATAATAAAAAGTGAAAACTGATCTAAGAGCACCACTTGCTGTCAAAGGAAGGCACTGCAGATCTTCAAAGTTTTGATAAGATCCAGTTTAGGAAGAATTAAGAGAATTTTATTATTAAAAGATGCTTGAAAGCTATAATAGAAGATTCAATTGGTGGAGGAATTTATGAAGGTTTTACCCTTGGACCATTTAAAAGAACAGAACTATTAATTTGAGATTTTTTCATTTGAAAAGTGACTTTGGTTTGCATAAAGGACTATTGGAGAATCAGATAGAAAGAAATAGTATAAACAAAAACAAGGATGAGTGGAATTTGCTAAGAAATTGCATTGGAGTTTCAGGATATAAAAGATACTTTGGCAAGAGGATTGGAGGACATTTTGAATAAAATACAGAGCATTGAAGTAGATCTGGAAATGGACATGTAAATGACAGAAAGAAAGCAGGAGATCCAGGAAGAGGAGGAGTTAATCAGAAGAGTAGCCAGAAAAAGTGAACAGATGAAGCAACAAACAGAAAGAGATTATAAAAAGGAAATAAAAATAAAAATGATAATGATTGATGTAATAAACCAAGGGGAGAGTACTTTAAGGGAAGCTAAAGAGCAATTGAAATTTCAGGGAGAATTCTTTGGGAGAAAGATAGGGGTAAGAGTAATAATTTGAAAATGAGACAATGGAATATAGTAGAGAAGGGAGGAATATTCCAAAGAAATGATAGATAGAGATGAAAATTTAAGAGAGGAATATGAGAGACAAGCTAAGGAACGATTAACTAAAGAGACAAGCTAAGGAACGATTAACTAAAGCTTCAATACAAGTGAGGAATTATGGTTAAAGGGGGGTAGATTATGATTCCACATAAATGTCTGTACCATTAGTTAAGATCTACAATTGTTAAATGTAATAGATATGAATATTAACATTCTACTGTAGGAAAAGGAATGATATATGGAATCTGATTGACACAAAAATAATATAGTGTAATATAGCATAAGATAATGAAAGATTACAAACAAATAAAAACAATTATATGTCTATTAGAATTGTACAATACGTTAAATGTAAATAAGGGCACCAGTTAAATATAATAGTGGTACGATTAAAAATTAAAAAGGGGATGAATAATGGAAAAATATAAATTAATATGAATCTGTGCATTGTTATCAGAACTATATAATTTTTTGAACACTGCAAATGTGATTATTAATATAATAGCTGTAGTAAAAGGAGTGATATTAGGAATATTGAGATTGACATAAAAATAACATACTGTAATATTGAATAATTAAGATTGATAATTTAATAAAATATGTGTATTAAGATCAAATCTTATAAGATAGTCAACTATATCAAAGGTGAAAACTATTATCATATTTGTTTTAAAATATAAGACACTCTGGAACCACACTGTTCACACAATGATATGTTGAACGAAAAAATAAAAAATGTATTGCAAAAAAAGTGTTTGACATTGATTCCAACTTCTGCTTAGTTCAAGCTAATATAGTTTTTAAATTTAATATGATTTAGCAAGATTTAGCAAAAAACCATTCAGAAAAAAAGTCAACAATAATACACCAAAAAAAAAAAAACCACCCAACAAATAATTCAAAGTCTTCTTTATAAATATTGGCAAACTTTGAGTTCCTGGTTTCAGAGAATGGGTTGATTTATTACAGAATCACCTAATCATAGGACTTGGAGATCTTCTATTCCAATCCTCCGCCCAAGGCTGGAGTTCTTATACCAACCCATACAAATGAATGTCCAATCCTTTCTTGCGCCATCATTGGAGCACCCACAACTCCTGGAGGCAAGCTGTCTCATTGATTGTTTTCAGTGTCAGGTAATTTCTCCTTAGTTCCAGGTAGGAGCTCTCTTTAACAAGCTTCCACCAATAAGTTCTCCTCCTGCCTGAGGTGCTTTGGAGAATAAATCAACTTCCTAATCTTTATTAATGCCCTTTAAGTAGCACACATTTATATTCTACTTTTCCTTAGAAAAGTGTAAGAAAATGTAGTCACCCTTCTAGTTTAAACCCATCTATTAACCCTTTGAAGTAGAATGGTATGAGAGAAACTAAGATCTTCAAGGAATTTTTGTCTTGAGTAGACTTTTGAATCCATGCTGGCCCCTTCCTAGGTTGCCCTGTAAACTTAGTGCACACATACCAAAGATGCTTTTTCAAGAGGCAACTGGTTTTTCTGGTTTTCCTTCGAAGCCGTTTCACTTCTCATCCTAGAAGCTTCTTCAGCTCTGAGCTGAAGCTTCTTGGATGAAAAGCGAAATGGCTTCAAAGAAAAACCAGAAAATCTAGTTGCCTCTTAAAAAAAGCACCTTTGGGACAACCATGACCTGGATGACTGAGAATTTCCATAGACAGTGTACACATCTTCCAAATGTTGAAGAAAGGACAAGGATATATTTCTGTATTATTGGATTCTCTTTATGTGAAATGAAGGCATACACCTTTGAATGCATCATACTTCTTAAAGCCTCGTGATGCAGATTTAGAACCACCAGATGATTCTAGGTGATCCACTAGAAACATTATTTTGTATCTCAATAGAAAAAGGAAGCACAAAGTGGTGTAGATCAGTTGTACATTTATTTTATTTTTTTCATACAAAATTAGGTAAGGTAAAGTAAACCAGATGATATTTCTGACATATATAAACCTGTACTGTCACTCTAATTTCCATGTTTTATTTATACTTGTGAAATTATGAGAAATTTGATGCTTTTCAAAATTTATTTGCAATTGATTGTGACAGAGGTATAATTGGGTCAACTCTAAAGTACTTTTTCCTCCTATTGATGAACAAGTCTGCCTTGATCAATGTTGTAATTTATCTATAAATTGTAGAATTAGAGTTGAAATTTTATTCCTGTTCAAGAGGATATACTTATTTTTACTCATATATTATAAAGCTTTTAAGATTAATTTCCTAAGTTAACCTGAATCACACAGAAGAGCCACAATTAGTTTTGGAATTAAATTTCTGTTGTTAGGTCTTAATTTGGATTTGTGGCATGTAGGTTTTATGACTATTTAAGCATGTTTTGTCAGAAGTACATATTGTTATGTTTAATGCCCCTTATCATCTTCCATGGGAGAAAAAGCATACAAATATGCTGCTTTGGAGATATTCTATTTATGGAGGAAATCAGATTGGTTTGTTATGATTTAGAGTGTTCAAGTTATTATCTTTGTAGTCACGTACATGAATTCTATTCTATAATATAGAAGTGTTCAAGAATTCTAGCATTGGTTTCCATGGGAGCAAATTGTCATGATCCACTAAAGCAGCCTCTGTTCTGCCACAGACTAGCAGCAATGACTGTAGTCGGCTAATCCTAGTTGTTACCAGCTCAAAAGTGTTGGCAAAAAGTGTATATTTGAAAAAGCAGTGTTCAAAATAGAGCACTTATTTAGGAAAATTATGTACAAAAATTTTATATTGGAAGTGTTTCTAAAAAGCATGTATTAAAGGAATTTATATCTTTTTAAAAGTTTACATTAGAAATTGTTACAAGTGAAACTTGGATGTAAAAAAATACAAAAAAATTAAACCATGCAATGCATTTTCTATCAGTTTTTTTTTAATCTTAAAAAGGTATGCATACCTAAAGATGTATATATATCTATATCTTTAGACACTGAGCTGAATAGATGTATCGGTAAAGCGGCCACCATATTTTCCAGACTTACAAAGAGAGTATGGCTCAGTGGTGGGATTCAAAAATTTTTACTACTGGTTCTGTGGGCGTGGCTTATTTGGCGAGCGTGGCTTGGTGGTCATGTGACTGTGGGCATGACTTGGTGGTCATGTCACTGAGTGGGTGTGGCCAACTTAATGTCACTCACATCGAGGGTTGTCTTACCTGGCCCCTCCCTTCCCAGCCATTCCTTGTCACACCCAGCCTCAACTTATCTATAGTTCTGTAAAAATGTTGTTCACCTTTTTTTGACTTTATTATCTACATACTATAGTTGTACTTTCATGGATCACTGAAAAGAGAAAATAGCTCACATGCTTTGCCCAAGAATGTGATAGGCAACAGGCTTTTTCATATACGCTGTCTCCGATGTATTCTTGGATTCATCTGGCTTGACAAAGTTCCAAATAGCGCAGTCTTGGAATGTGCTGGAATTTCTTGCCTGGTATATACTATTGAAACCGCAATGTGTATGCTGGCTTGGGCATGTGGGAGGATGGCTGATGGGCGGATTCTGAAAGACCTCCTGTAGGGAGAATGAGTGCAGGGAAAGCACCTAGAGGGGTACCACAGCTGTGATATAAGAATATCTGCAAGGCCTTGGGAATGGATATTAACAGCTGGGGAACTTTGACCTCTGATTGTTCAGCTTGGGGGCTAAAGACACAGCATTGTCTTCTCCAATTTGAGGAGATGCTTGTTCAGCAGGCTGAGGCAAAGAGACAGTCCCAGAACCAGTGAAATCTGCGGGCTGGACAGGGGACAGATTGTATCTGTCCTCAGTGTGAAAGGGATTGCCAAATTTGAATTGGCTTTGCTGTTTTAGGACCCCTTTTCAGAACATGATATCATAGTCTTTTGAGACTGAAGGATGACAATGACAATGATATGTATATCACTTATTATATATATCAATTTTTTACTATTGGTTCTGTGGGTGCGGCTTGGTGAGCACGGCAGGGAAAGGATACTGTAAAATCTCCTGTCAGAGGTGGTATTTGCTGGTTCTGTGAACTACTCAAAATTTCCTCTACCGATTCTCCAGAACTGGTCAGAACCTGCTGAATACCACCTTTGAATTCTATTTCCAACACAGATATAGAAAAATCAATATTCTTACAATAAAAGTAGTATCCAGTGGAAATGTGTGAGTGATTTGAATAGAATACAAAAATGCCTTAGTCTTTGGAGACTCTCCACCCCTCCCCACGCAGCCACTCCTTATCTTAAATGTGCACCATCAAACTTGCCTGCATTTTGCCTTGGCCTAATTTTTGGTAAGTTGCTATTTCCCCCCCCCCCGACGATCAGCTGTTCCAACTATCAGCTGTGCCATGCGATTTAGATTATCTATAAAGCAGGAAATCATCAGATTTCTTGCTTTCTAGCTAATCAAAATCACTGTTGTACTGCTTCACCTTCACCCAGGAGGTTTCCCTGAGGCCCAGTCAGGGGTGGTATTCGGGGTTGTGGGGACAAAGTGGCCTGAGAGCAGAACTTTCCTTAGAAAGCTTCTATTTTTCAGTGCAGACTCAGGCAGCAGATTGCAGAAAGGTAGAACTGTGAGGGACTCTATGATTTTACAAGCAACTCAATCTGCCTGCCTGCTTTGCCTGATTTTGAGTAAAGGCTGCTCTTTTTAAAAATAATAAATTCAATATTTACATGGTGTGTTGTGAGTTAATTTGTGAGTTTGCTTGCTAGCAAATTTTATGTGACAGATTCAGGCAGCAGATTGCAGAAAGATAGATCTGTGAGTGACTCTGTGATTCTGTGAGCAGTTCAATCTGCCTGCCTGCTTTGCCTGATTTTGGGTAAAAGTTGCTCTTTTCTTTTAAATAAAAAACAATACTTACATAAATTGTTATATATGGAAATTGATCTTATACACGTAAGAATATAAAGAACCAGACTGAATCCATGTTTACTCTTAATCTGAACTTTTAGAGCAGAACATTTATATAATTTGTTATGAACGTTTTTACTCTGTTAAAGTTATGTAGAATTGCAAAATATTATGTCCTTGGCTTGGTTTGAGATGCATACTAAGGTAGTCTTGACATTATAAGAGATATTAATGATATCTTGTGTAATCTTTTAAGTAGAAAACATGAAATCTGATGAGAATGAAGAAGTGGAGAAAGTTGGGGAATTTCCAGGGACATGTGGGAGGAGTTATGAAAAATAACCAGAAGTTTCTTATGAGATTTTTTGTAATTTCTATGTGTGAAAACAGGAAGTGTTGTGTAATCTTCTAAATGTGATAATCCTATATAAGGCTGTATATAAGGCTGGAAAGAGGTGTGTCCTTTCTCTCAAACTGCAGTCTGGGAGATCGGGGGTCATATTGCAATATCTATTAAAGTCTGTTACGGATTCTGATTATCATAGTCTGTTGTTTTATTTTTGTCATATTCTCACAAATATTTACATACAAGCCATGCCCAGCCAGTCATGTGACCACCAAGCCATGCCCACAAATTAGGCCATGCCCACAGAACCATTGTTAAGAAATTTGAATCCCACCCCTGGATTTAATTGAAATGTGACAAAACCAGGGAGATTGCAGGCTACTGAAAAGATACTTGTTTGTGTCCCGCCTTCATTATTTTTACAAATAACTCAAGATGGCAAACATATCTAATACACCTTTCTCCTCCTATTTTCCCCACAACAACAATCCTCTAAAGTGAGTTGGGCTAAGAGAGGGTAACTGGTTCAAGGTAACCAAACCAGTTTTCATAGCTAAGGCAGGACTTGAACCAGGATCTCCTGCTTTTTAGCATGGTGTCCTAACCACTAAACCAAACAGGCACTATGCATTATATGTTCTATCCTATCCTATTCCTATTCTATTCATTATATTAGGCAGGAGATTCACAGATATTTCTTGAAACATCTCTTTACTACGGAAAATACTCAATCTTCTATCCATCAGAAATTTTATTTTCCTGTGAAAGGCTATCAATATTGGATTTATGCTTTAAATAAAACTGATAAAGACAAAAACGTTAAGAGTCTTCTGCCCAGCATTAGTGAATACGTTGTGTTACTATGTCATCACGTACATGAAACTTGATGCACCATAGTTGAAAGGTGGGGAATGGGAAACAGAAAAACAAACTACAACAAACATTCTCAGGAAACCATTAAGTGATTGAAAGGGAAAGAGAAGCATCACATGATTTTTTTAATATACCAGAATCAGGAGAAAATATTTCTGAACATCATCAAAGAACATTCATTTTCTGCTGTTTTTAAAAATCATCACAGGAGAATTGAGCAGGAACTGAGCTTTCATTCCACCCCTAAGGGCATGTCAGAATTCTCCTCTAAAGGAAAAACAGAATTAGTTCCTTGGTTGTTTTATTCCCAGACATTGTTCTGGTGCAAGAGAATCAGTGCAACAAGACCATAGCAAAATATTCCTACTATTATATTAATCTATTTTAGAAAGTATGCTGTAATTATGTGTTTTCCATTTAACAATGGTTTAATTTTTTTATGCAAGTATAATTCAGGGCACTGGAGTTCTGGCTTCCCACTCTGCCTAGGTAGTTGTCACTTCATGAATACTATCTCTAGTAGTTCAGCAATGCTGAATGACTCAAGCATTCTGCAAGTACAAGAAGATTCTATTAGTATATGACAAGTATACTAAAACCTCTGTGTTTGCAATGACAACCATATATGTAGAATAGGAAGCCCAAATTCCAGTGCTCTTGAATTATTTTTGTATAAAAATATTTAGCATTTAATTATATCTTTACAAAATAGTAAAACATACTTTGAAATGGTTTCCCCAGTTTTTAAAAAAGGATTAATTAATAAATTACATTTTACACTATTCAGGCAGTAATAGCCCCATCACCTGAAACAAAATCAACAAAAACTGGATTAATTTCAGCTTCATTGGGAACATATAAGTTGGGATGGGGGAGGGGGGATCCATAATTGCCAAATGAAGTGATTTAAAATTGATGAGGAAATATTTATTTCAAAGCTTCCAAATGGGTCATAAAGGTCAACAGAGTAAAGAAAAATTGCTTGGCAGTGTACCTTAGGAAAATTGTTTTTCATTTATTTAATGAAACTAATTTTAGTAGTTTCAAATTTCTTAGTGCATTCATACTGTAATTGTCACTGACTGCATTGCCATCATGGTTTCCATGGTTTGAGAGACACTGCATAACTCCAACATTTATTAAAATTAGTCAAAGCAGAGTAGGTGTTTTTTTTTTTCCTCCATAAACCTTTCTACCTTGGCTTTGATAACAATGAATATCTACCATTTTCATGATGTGAGAAGTGAAAATATTACATGTTTGCTAATTTGGCTGCTGTTGTCTCAAATCCAAGGCCTGGGACCTCTACATTTTGTTATGAAAGATTCTTTGATGTACTGTGTAATTTGGTACCTCTTTTGGTATCACCTCTTTCTTTCTTTCTTTCCCTTCTTTGACAATGGAGTCTTTGACAATGGAGTCAGAATGGTGTCAGAAAAATTATTTATCTACTTTGGAGAACTTATTATATTTAATCAGAGAACAATTGATAAAAGATGTAACCAAAAACAAAGGTGGATATTTGGTTCAGGAGGAATTATTGTTAATTTTTGAGAGGTTAAGATGCCATGGAAAATTTTCTATGAGCTGATTACAATAACAGTTTGTTAACAGAGAATTTTGAAACTTTAACTTTGTCTTTTTTATCATTATTGTTCTTCCTGTTTCTATAAAATATAGAACTCACAAAAGCTTTAGTGAATTAAAATAGTGTTAGTTCTCAGTGTACTAAACCTGTCAATCTAGCTGAAATTAGCTCTTTAAAAGTCAGAGGGTGGCCTCTGCATTGATAATCAAGAAGAACATTTGCAAGATGTACCAATGTTCTAAAAACAATATTTTTAATCCCCAGCAGTTCATAAATTCATCATTTAAAATTCATCAGATAAAAACCTGTGTCCTTGGGGATCCATAGTCTATGAAAACCAAGTTGTTCCTTGTCCTCAGTCTCTTTTAGATTAACATGTCAGGAGTTTCATCTGTGAATGCTGCAGAATTCCTTGGTAGGAAGGTGTCAGAAAATAACTTGTCAGACAAGTGGTACCCTGATGTGTTTAATTAGATACTTTGCTGACTGCATAGACAAACACAGAAGCTCTTTCCAATACCCAATATTCAGGCACAACTGTAAATATTCATACATTCTCAAAGAAAACAAAGGGAAGGGCAAAAACAATGTCAATATGTTGGCATTATGTCTGACAGTTTGATTTTAGTCATGTTAGACAGCCTATTGTGTGAGACTATCTCAGTCCTAAGATATTGTTGCTGTTAGAAATTTATATGGCACTGGTGTGAAGGTTCCCATTGTGTTATTTTCTCTACAAACTAATGGTATGTTTCCAGGTTTAAAGAGCTTTTCATTTATTCTAAAGTCATCTTAAAACACACAAGATGAAAGGGGGAAAGACTATAATAAAAATATTCACCACATGTTTAAATAAATGGGCTCTTGAGTTTATTCAGTTATACAAACTAACAAGGACACTAAAATACAAATGTTTCACCAACCTAAATCCTCATGTAGATACAATGGATAAATCCTCAGGTAGATACTCCTTCCTGAAAGAGGGGTAGGTAAGGTACAAGATGGACTATGATTTTGTATTGGGTATGGTGATTGTGGGATGGGATAAGTTTGGAGATAATCTTTTAAACATCCTCTCCCATGATCACCCCTTTTTTAAATCTAGCACCCACTGACTGTTGGAAACAAAGCTTCAACTTGCATTAATTTTATTTTTAGTTAGGGAGAATGATGATTCATTTCAAAGTGTTTTTATGAAAATACTTGTAATGATGACTGATGTTCAAGAAGCAAATATTTGCTACTCAGATAATTTTTTTCTACACTGCATATACAAATACAAACATATCGCTAACCATGCTTTCCCCCCTGAAATAAGTGAGATGCTGAAGAAATATTGGCATTAAAATGTACTAAATGGACCAGATAGCTCAATCGGAAACTTAGAGAATGACCATAAAAACTCTTCGAAATATCTTCTGCAAAAGAGAAATAAAGGAAAAATTAGTATAAGACCTCCAAGTTCCTGTTCAGCCCTATGATTCTATGAACTAGAACCTGATCCAGATATGGACAGGAATCCACTAAGGAGATGTAAGGAGTAGTCAAAAAGAAAAGTGAGATGAATAATTTTAACAGTCAAGAATTTGTTTGCTTTATACAACATTTTATACTTGTGGATGAAGGATATGTGTATATAATATAGAAGCAAACATAGAATAGCAGAAAGAGGACAATTAAGATAAAATAATATAAATATATTGTTTTACAGAAGAAAAAAATAAAACAGCTTTCTTTTTGTAATGCTATGTATGAAAAAGTTGATTTCTCAATGGAATGAATTTAGAAATTGTGGGTTGTTAGGCTGGCTGGTGATATTTATCATAGATAAGTAAAATTGATATACGAAGACTTGGGAGATTTGAACATAGCGATTTTGTGACATAGGTCACAAGATGATGAAATAGGGCAAGAAACCAGAATCAGTAATGGACTAAAGAATCCAGAAAAAACAGATGGACTTCAGTTGGACTATAGCTTACTAATGAATCAGCCTAGATATACACTACTTCATTATTGATTGCCTCTCTTAACCATGACTATATGAGTCATCTCTTCCTGGCAAGGAAAGATATCAGAGAAGATTAACATTTATGCTCATTCATGAAGAAAATAGTCCATTTGATAGCAGCTTTGCTAAAATTATGTCAGAGTGAAGATTACAACCATTTCATATTCTTTGATAAAGAATGCATTGATTCATTCATTTGAATACACTGAAATAAATAATATGGAGATATTTGTAAACTTTAAAGAAAGAAAATCAATGTTTTTTGTGATTTTTTTATTTGTTTGTTTGTGGATAAATGAAACAAATATAGAAAATGATGTTACGGCCTTCTGTGCAATATGCTGCTTTAATTCCCATTTGCACAGAGGAAGCAAATAGTACTTAAAATCTAATTTCTTCAGCAGTTTCCTTGCATTTGGAGGTTTTAAAATAAGTTAGTATAGTTTTTATAATGCACAAAGGGAACTTGAGTCAAAAGCTTGTCATAAGCTAAAAAGAAAAGAAAAAAATTACGTTTGAAGTGGGAGTACTTAATGCTTTTGTGTTGGTTTTCTTAACTAGAACATTTTAAAATTATTACAGTTTTCTACATTACAAACTCTAATAAGTATAAGGAAAATCGGAACAGTGAAACAAATCATTTTTACAGTAAATATTCCATGTGTCACACTATTAGATAGATTCATTCTAATAAATTATTACAGTTTCTTCTTTATCACTTTGCTTTATTGCCTTCAATATTTAAGTCACAAGCAAAATAATCTAATTGTGATCAGAGCAGAGAGGAGGCTGTGGCTCTGAGGCTAATTCATATAAAAATGTTGGATCATGCTTACTATCAGAGGAGTCATAAGTTTTGGCAGCAAATCTTAGAAATAGGCCAGAAGGCTTATACCCCTTGAAACTTGGTAAACAATGGTTTAGACAATCTGGAAAGAGCTATATAAGAAGCAGCTGTTGTGGGTGTCGTATTAATGAAGACAAGTTTTTCAAAAGTGCTGCAGCTTTGTCTAATAAAGAACAGGATGCTTGAATTAAGGGTAGAATCAATATATACTGCTCAAAAAAATAAAGGGAACACAAAAATAAGACATCCTAGATCTGAATGAATGAAGTATTCTTTTTAAATACTTTGTTCATTACATAGTTGAATGTGCTGACAACAAAATCACACAAAAATTATCAATGGAAATCAAATTTAGCAACCCATGGAGGTCTGGATTTGGAATTACACTCAAAATTAAAGTGGAAAAAAAAACACTACAGGCTGATCCAATTTTAATGTAATGTCCTTAAAACAAGCCAAAATGAGGCTCAGTAGTGTGTGTGGCCTCCACGTGCCTGTATGACCTCCCTACAATGCCTGGGCATGCTCCTGATGAGGTGGTGGATGGTCTCCTCAGGGATCTCCTCCCACACCTGAACTAAAGCATCCCCCAACTCCTGGACAGTCTGTGGTGCAATGTGGCGTTGGTGGAATGAGCAAGACATGATGTCCAAGATGTGCTCAATTGGATTCAGGTCTAGGGAATGGGCGGGCCAGTCCATAGCATCAATGCCTTTGTCTTGCAGGAACTGCTGACACACTCCAGCCACATGAGGTCTAGCATTGTCTTGCATTAGGAGGAACCCAGGGCCAACCGCACCAGCATATGGTCTCACAAGGGATCTGAAGATCTCATCTCAGCAGTCAGGCTACCTCTGGTGAGCACATGGAGGGCTGTGTGGCCCCCTAAAGAAATGCCACCGCACACCATTACTGACTCACTGCCAAACCTGGTCATGCTGGAGCATGTTGCAGGCAGCAGAACGTTCTCCACGGCGTCTCCAGACCCTGTCATGTCTGTCACATGTGCTCAGTGTGAACCTGCTTTCATCTGTGAAGAGCACAGGGCGCCAGTGATGAATTTGCCAATCTTGGTGTTCTCGGGCAAATGCCAAACGTCTTTCACGGTGTTGGGCTGTAAGCACAACCCTCACCTGTGGATGTCGGGCCCTCATACCACCCTTTCTCACTGTTTGAGCAGCCACATGCACATTTGTGGCCCACTGGACATCATTTTGCAGGGCTCTGGCAGTGCTCCTCCTGTCCCTCCTTGCACAAAGGCGGAGGTAGCAGTCCTGATGCTGGGTTGTTGTCCTCCTGTGGCCTCCTCCATGTCTCCTGATGTGCTGGCCTGTCTCCTGGTAGTGCCTCCATACTCTGGACACTATGCTGACAGACACAGCAAACCTTCTTGCCACAGCTTGCGTTGATGTTCCATCCTGGATGAGCTCCACTACCTGAGCCACTTGTGTGGGTTGTAGACTCCGTCTCATGCTACCACTAGAGTGAAAGCACCGCCAGCATTCAAAAGTGACCAAACCATCAGACAGAGAGCATAGGAACTGAGAAGTGGTCTGTGGTCACCACCTGCAGAACCACTGCTTTATTGGGGATGTCTTGCTAACTGCCTATGCTTTCCAACTGTTGTCTATTCCATTTGCACAACAGCATGTGAAATTGATTGTCAATCAGTGTTGCTACCTAAGTGGACAGTTTGATTTCACAGAAGTGTGATTGACTTGGAGTTACATTGTGTTGTTTATGTGTTCCCTTTATTTTATTTTATTTTTTATTAAAATTTTATTAATTTTCAATAAACAAACATACACAAACAAAACACAAAACGTGAGAAACATAAAACTTCTTTTTGGAAAGCGGCTTAGTCCCAGGTTACATCTTTTTGTACAGACATAAATCAAATTCATGCTCACTTTATATACCATTTCATATCTTATTTACCATTCTACATTTTCTACCTCTTTTTCCCTCTTTCCCCTCATTTCCCCTCTTTTCACTCTCTTAATTCTATTTTATTTATTTCATCTCAATTTAAATCATTATGCTTGTATCCTTTGTCTGTTCTATTTCAATTATCTATTATCTTTTCTCATTAACACAAAATTTCTCCTGTAATCACTGATTGAAGTATGACGCCTTTATATCTTTCCCCTAAATTTAACACTTAAAATAATATATAATTTTCATTCTGATTCTGCTTAGTACATTCTAAAGGCTACGTACTATATTTTAAAATAGGAAAATAATAAGTTTATAATATAATTAAAACAATAATCCATAGCAAATTAAACTCTATCATTAAATCTTAAGCATTTTACACATTCCTTTTAATATTTTATCCCATTTTATAATCATATAATGTTCCAGTTTTCTAACATTATTTCAAATACAAATACAACAATATAGTCTTATGTACTTTTGCAGAATCTCTTTTGTAATTATATTTTTACCCATTATCTCTGAATAAATCCTGTTTCTTTACAACTTGTTTCAAACCTTTGTAGCTTCTCTTCCCTTTTTCCCTTCCTTTCTTCTCCAATCTAGCCTTTTTACCCACCCCGTCTCTTGATCTCCACCCTCTTAATCTCCACCCTCTTCTGTATTCCTCTTTTCTGTTGCTTTCTGACATTGTATTGATTTTTCACCTTATTTTTCCCTTTTTTGGTTGTTTTTTTAAGTCTTAAAATCTCCATTCTCTTTCCCCTCTTTCCCTTTTCTTCCCAGCTAAGATTGCTTGTTCATTAAAGATGGCTTCTTCTTCATCATCCCAACCTTCTTGTTCTTGTAATTTCTGATAGGTAGAAATCGCCATTTCTGCTGGTGCCAAAACGGGTTTTTCCGATTTCCATCTGCTATCATCATAAGGAAGGAGAGTGAGAAAAACCAAACTTTCCCTTTTAACTTTCATCTGCCGCTTTTTCCAATCTACTTTGGGAACCATGTATCTTTAATGAAATTAAAATTCCAGGGTATTTAAATGTTACTTGTTATCCTGGTTCAGCCAAAAACTTTCATTTTCTTCAGCTTCCTCCTGCACATTCTTATCTGGATGAAAGCTTCTTTGTGGCGGCCATTGCTGACTCCACCGCTTTCAGAAAAGGGAGTTAAGCCAGCTGAGGAGGGGGGTTGTGATTCCCCCAGATCCTTGCTGGGTCTCCCCTGTCTTCAGTTACCTCTACGGGGTAACTATTAACCCCCAAATCTGGCTGAATCGGGGGCACTCCAGCCGCAAGCGCAGCAGGAACCATGCACGATCGCGGATTCCTGCCGCCACCAAAGCCTTGCAAACCAGAAAACCCTTTATTTTTTTGAGCAGTGTACCTACTATGACAAGAACATTGTGAGATAAATAAGTTTTTATTCTTCCTTTTTTTGATGATAGTTTGATTTTGTGTAGATGACCATTGCCCTCTTCAGGACTATAAATATATGCAATCCTAAAATATAAAGATAGGGATTGGAGATGAATATATTTCCAGCTGATTTACCTTAATGAGATAAATAGTTATAAGGGGGAAAGCCCTAGGTCTTGCTCAAATTGTGTTCTAAATGGAAAGTAATTTAGTGGTTGGAATCCTTGTAACTCCGCTCCCCTAAATTCCTTTCATCTCAAAAAATCAATTGAAAAGAACTCTGAATATGTTGTTTGGAAAAGAATCACTTTCATTTTCAAACAGGTGCCAAAGAGCCTGATGATATTCCATGCTATTTAGATCTGTTTAAAATTTGGATTTGAAAGTTTGGATAAAAACCTCTGTGAAAATGCAACATTTTTGCGACAAGAAATTACTGTTTGTAATAAAGATGGGAACACAAATGCTAGTGCTCTTTTTTGCCCTGCAAATGACATATAGAAATTTCATGTAGTATCTTATAAATCTACTAACCTATGAAATTCCATTCTATTTTCATGTCTGTCTATCCCCTTTTATCTTCCATCCTATAAAGATGAAGAGTAACTTTCATTTCTCAGCATAAAATTTGGACAAGTTAGGGTTGGAGAAGGCAAGACACTAGCATTGCTAGTAGATCACACAATTATTATCTAATATGGAAAGCATGTAAAATGCAGGCTTACATATTCTGTGCACTCAGGAGACCCTAGAGCAGTACCTTAAAGAAAAAAAGCCCAGCTCATTACAGTATAATCAAGATATGAGGAACAGGTTGTGTTCATCCCAGTATAGGGCTAGAAGTTTAAATCAGCTGCATTTTTCAATTTGAAAAATCCACTCTATTGGAGTAAGTGAAAATGGGAAATAACAAGGAATCTCAGCAGCGCTGCTGCGGAGTGGGGAGAGAAGAGCAAGCTCTGCTCTCTCATACCCAATCTGTGCATTTGGAGGCCCCGGTGAGGGGCACGTAGACCCTGGAGGGGAAGACGAAGGTGTGAGGAAGCCCGAGGAGAAGTCTGATGGTGGCGGCGGTTGAAAGCTTTGAGGGAGACCTCATTTGCTCCAATGTGGGTGATCGGCCATCTTGATGGCAGACCGAAGCTGCGGCACTTTAGCCCAATGAGGAAGACACCAGAGCATAAACAGCATTTTTGGCATCAATTGATGGATCGAACTTGGAGTGAAGGAAGTGAAAGTCGAGGAGAGAAACAGCAGAGAGAGACGGCAGAACTGTGAGTCTTAAATAAAGGATGGAAGCTGAATGGAAATGGTGATCTGGCGCTGAAAGCAAGGAACTCTTAAGACAGAGATCAAAGCCGATTTAGTTGATTAAAATTTGACTGGTGTTTTGGACTTGTTCTGATAAATTTGGAGTTGATTTAGACTGATTATTTAGGAATTTGGAGTTTAATCTGATGGATCTGTGACTTGTAAAAGAAGAAGAATAGTGAAAAAAAGTAAGAGACAGGACTGAACCCAAGAACGGAAGTGACATTTTGAGATTATATATAGAGAAGAGAAGCTGATGTAAGAGATTGTGATTAAACAAAACATGAATGGACAGAGAAAAGAAAGTGATTGAACATTATTGGACTTCTTTTTACAGAATATAATTAATGAAATAATATTTTGATGAAGGTTTGATTGAATTTATTAAGAATTTATAAGTTTAAATGACATGAAACTGTGAAGACTATTTTTGATTGATTGATTGATTATTAACAAATAATGAAATAAGTAAGGTTTTATATATATAAAAAGTGGAATATAGAACTGTTTAAAGGAACTTGAACTTTACAATTAAAGATAAAGAATATAGTTGATATACCATAATATAGCAATATAAAATAGCTATATAAGAACAATTTATAGTAAGCATATCTTATGCTATTATATCACACCCTTTCTCTCTTTTCTTTCTCATTTTGATACTATCCTTCCTGTCATCCCTTTTGCTCGCTCCCTTCTTTATCTTCTTTAATTTTGGTGATATAGTTAATTTCAGACTTTATAAAAGATTGAATAAAATTTGAATAATTTAGAATATCATAAGTGTTGAGGTGTTCCCCATTAGGAGAATGAGTGCACTTAGGGAAACATAGTGAGAGTGATGTTGAATAACACACGACCAGCATACAGATACACTGAATAGTAAAATGTAAGTTTTACTTCCAGGAAACGGGTAAACAAAGTCCAACAAACAGTCCAAATCATACACGGTTAAAGCAGTTAGTATCAGTCCAGGGATAATCCAAAAATGAAGTCAAGTATCATAAACAAATTTCAGTAAACAGAGTTTGATAACAGTTGCAAGACTCACAGCAATCCAAGTAGAACGACGATCAGGCAACACGGCAAAACAGGAAATGCAAGGAGAGAGAAACCAAGTTTCTGGCTCTATGTAGTGATCATTGGAGGAACCTCAGCCAATCACAGTTACAGCATTCTCTTAAAGATACAGTATTAAATTAACTCTCCTGGTTTATATATTGCCAACTCAACTGTTAGGTGACTATCATTCCTAACAATAAGTTGGAGAGGTGAAAAGATATTTATATTCTAAGGAAAACTACTGAATAGAATTAATAAAAAAGGAAAATCAAATAGTGAATGATAAAGTGGGAAGACATCTGCAACAAAGTTAGGAATATGACCAGTACTACAACAACAACCATGGTTTTCTGCCATGCCAAGTGAATGGCAATTCTCCAGTTGTTGTATTTACTACATTGTTCAAAACATGGTTACTACACATTATGGTTTCACCCCACAGTGTTTCAGGTAAACCTGAATCAGATAACATAGTGTGAGCCATGGCTTGTAATGTTTGCCCTCTTCGTTTTACAAATGAGTTGTGTTGTGGTCTGTAAGGTGCAGAACATTTATGCTCAACACCAGCCAATTTCAGCATTGTTTGGAATCTTTTGTTAACAAACTCAGTCCCATTATCAGTTACTAAAGTAATTACTTTACTTTTCATTTTTCTCTCAGCAAACCTTAGCCAGTTAAAGAAATATTGGAATGTTTCTGTTTTGTTTTTCATAAGATAGCAGAAACTGTATCGTGAGTAATGGTCCATAATACTCAAAATATAACAGGCACCTCCTAAACTTGGTTTCTTAGGACCAATTATATCAGCAAACACAACCTCTAAAGGTTCTTTGGTCTTAAACCCATTTAGTCTGTTTGCTGGAGCAACCTTACTCTTTTCTTGACTACAAGCATTACAGTGTAAATACTTGCTACAGGGTTTATTTTTACTCCCTCTGACAATTCAACAGTTTGTTTGAGCATTTTGAAATTAATGTGCCCCAAACGTCTATGTAGTAAATGTATACATTCATTATGTGGCTTAACATTGTTATAAACTGAGTTAGCCATCTTCAGTTGGTCATCATGTATTACATATAAATCATTCTTTAAAGTAGCAGTAACACTTTTACCCTCTTTTTCTATTATACAGTTACTACATAACCAAGATTAACTAAAGCCCTTACTGATAGCAAATTAAATTTCAGTTTAGGTACATATAACATAGTTAAATGTTCGTTTATGCAAGAACAATATGCAGTACCTTCACCTGATGCTTTAATCTTCCATCCATTTGCCAATGATACATGTTGTTTACTTGCAGACATCTTTATAAACCTTTTTTATCTTTAGTAATGCACTGTGATGCTCCACTATCAACAACCCACAAATCCTGGTTTACAGTTGAATTGCTAGACATAGCCAAACTAACATTCTTTTTAGCCTTCTGGTGTTTGGCAGTATTCTGTTGTTTTCCCTTCTTACAGAATTTAGCTGTATGTCCTCTAGCCCCACAAGAAAAACATTTCCTAACAGTATAGGCAGTTGAAGATAAATCCTCTTCTTGTGGTTGTTTCTTTCTCAGTTGGTCCCTATCCAGCTGTCTTCTTGCTTCTTCTAACAATCTTCCAGTTATGTCAGTCAATGTCAGTTTATCTCTGGGCAGGACTTCCATTGAAGACATATAATCATCATAACTTTCATCCAATGAGGAAAGAATGATGTAAACTTGATGCAGCTCTGAAAATATCAGTTCTTTTTCATGTAGCTCTTGAAAAGTTCTTTTCATGAAGTTTAAATGAGCTAACATATCTCCACCTTTTAGAAGATGTGCTCTAAACAGTTTATGTGTAAGATGTATGTGTGCACCTACACTGTCACGAACATAAATCCTCTTCAAATTCTCCCAACACCTAGCAGCAGACTCTTCTCCACAAATATGAACTAGCTGCTGGTCACTCAGTGTTAGTCCAATTATACAAAGAGGTTGTTTATTGTTCTGTTTAAAGTCAGCAAGCTTCTTGGCATCATCCTCATTATTTGGATCCCAAGCATTTACATCTGGTGGATCTTGAACTACAGTCCATAAACCTTCTCTACACAGAAGTAGACTGCACTTCATAGACCAGAAAACATAGTTTGTTCCATCCAACTGGGTTATCAGTGATAGACATGTTGAAGTGACTTGTGCCATCTTTACCAGGATAGTAAACCATACAATTAAACAGGATAGTAAACCGTACAATTAAACAGTAAACAGCTGTCTGTATACAGTACTGTACATTCACACTAACTCTCAGTTATCTGAGCCTAGTATGGTAAGCCCATAACCAGTGTTGAGGTAATTCCCCATTAGGAGAATGAGCGCATACAGGGAGACGTATTTGAGAGAAGTGTTTGAATAATACACACACAGTACACGGATACACTGTACAGTAAATGTAGGTTTTTTACTTCCAGACAGTTTAAGCAAAGTCCAAAATAAGCAATCCAAAGTCATTCACAGGTAAAATCAGTCAGTTTTCATCCAGGGATAATCCAACAACAAATTCCAGTGTCAAAAACAATTCAGTATCAGACTTACATTAAATCCAGTAATATCAGTCAATTAGAAGAAATGGAGCAACGGCAATACTTTCCAACAGAAGGAAACAGAGATACACTTACACTCTCTTCTGAGACACAGACTAAACAACCCAGGTTTCTGGCTCCATCTTATGGCTGTTTGAGAAACCACACACAATTGCATGCTCTTGCATTCCCTTAAAGATATAGTACTAAAATATTTATCATGGTTTATATATATTTCTAATCCAAATACCTGTTAGGAGACTTATATTCCTAACACTTTCTTCTTACTGGAGCTCCTTGTTCTCTTAGATCAGCTTAAGAGTTTCACTCACTTTGTAGAAGTCAGAACAAATTGTGGCCAGATCTGGTCCATTGTTCTTTCCACTTTACCATCACTCACTCCGACCACCTATCAACTCTTCCATTTGGCCATTACAAGCTGTCTTCCTTCCCATCCACTTTCTGGAAGAATTTCTCCAGACCCTCAACATGGACCGCCATCTGGATGTGATAGGAGAAAAGCCCTTCCTCTCTGGTTGCCCCTCCAAGGCAACTTCAACTTTGAATAGCCCCCCAGATGGATGGAAATTGACTGTGCTCTGTGGCATACTCGCTTGCAAACCCGTTTCGGATAATATATGGCCCCGCCTCCCCTTCTGGCCCTGTCTCCCTGTGTCCTGTGTTTGATATATCTATATGTAATTAATAAAAATATAATAATAGTAATAAAAATATAATAATAATAATAATAATAATAATAATAATAATAATAATAATAATAATAATAATAATAAGCCAAAACTTTACACTATGACTCCCTGGGAACTGGATGATTTGTGGCAATTCATAGGCAAAACCCTTGAGCATAGGTTCCTCAAACCCATGAGACCCAAGGTGGCCATCCCTATTTTGTTCCGGGAGAAGGACGGCTTGTTACATTCATATGTGGATTATAGGAATTTAAATGCTATTTGCAAGGAAAATCTTTATCTCCTACCCTTAATGAAGGACATGCTGGCCCATCTGGTGAAGGGGAGAATTTATTCTAAGCTAGACTTGTGGGAGGCTTATTACGAGATCAGGATCCAGGAGAGGGATGAATGGAAAACAGTGTTTAATTGTCCATTAGGATGTTTTCAGTTCAAGATTTTGCCATTCGGACTCCCGCTGTTTTCATGCAGTTAATTAATGAGGTGCTGCATGAGCACTTGTATAAGGGAGTTTTGGTTTATCTTGATGATATATTCATTTATACTGAAACTAAGACTCAACATGTTAAATTGGTGCAGGAGGTTTTGAAGAAATTAAGTGCGGCTAAGTTGTTTGCCAAACTCTTTAAATGTGATTTTCACCAAGATAAGATAGATTACCTAGGTTATAGAATCTCTCACCAGTGGGTGGAAATGGACCCTGAAAAAGTCAGAGCAGTCCTCAAGTGGAAACTCCCCCATACTCGCCAACAATTGCAGAGCTTTCAGGGGTTTGCTAACTTTTATAGGCAGTTTATCCCTTCTTTTGCCCAAATAGCATTGCTGATTACAAATCTGTTAAAAACCAAGGGGGTAGATAAACCAAAATGTAGCCAACCACTGAACTGGACTATGCCAAGCAGCATTTGAAAAACTGAAAAAAATCTTTTTGGCTGAACTTTTATTAAAACACCCAAACAAACCATTTGTATTTCCAACCATTTGGCCAGTGGTCTACAAAGCTACAGCTGCCTATAAAGCACAAGCAGACAAGTAATGAACAGAATCTAAATCTTATAAAGTGGGGACAAATTTTACCTTTCCACCAAGTTTCTAAAATCTTTGCAGCAGTCTCAAAAGCTGGGTCCTAAATATATTGAGCCTTTCCCCCATAGTTCATATTATTAACCCTGTCACAGTGGAAATACAACTCCCTAAGTCATTACAGCAAGTCCACCCCATTTTCCATTAAAGCTTATTGAAGCCTGAAGTAACTTCTGATTTTCATCTGGCTACTGCCCCTATTCCACCCCTATTATGGTAGAATAGGAACAACATTTTGAGGTTCAGAAAATTCTAGACTCTAGGAAATTCTGTCTATCTGGTGGCTTAGAAACACCTCCAGTTCTCACACAATGAATGGGTTCACAAAAAACATATGCACGCCCCTAAATTAGTATATATATTTCATCAATTGTACCCTGACAAACCTCATTGATTTTATGTTTTCTTTGTCTCCTCTTCCCTCTTTTGGTTTTCTTTCAGGTGGGCTTACCATTTTTCTAAGGGGGCGGCATGTCAGGTCCCAGATATTTCTACAGGGCTGCTGGCATTTTGGTGGGAGGAAGAAGGGAGGGATGGAGTGATCTGTATGAAGTGTTTGTTTCTGTTTCCCTGCAATGGTGTAGTGTGGGAGGGGTTTGGTTAGCATTGCTTTAAATTGCTGGTTTTAAGTGAGAAGCTTCAGTTCTTGCCAGATCTCTTGTTATCACAAACCTTTCAATAAAAGCTCCTTTTGGAACAAATTCAGTTTCAAGAATCCTGCTTTCTTGGGAAGATTGGAGAGGCAAGACCTTACATTGGGCACCAAATTAATGTAAAGCTTACTTTTTGGCACTTCTGAATTCTAGTGCTTTGTTAAAATCTTTATCTTAATCTATTTTAGTCTGGGATACAACTTAATTCCTTTGGTAATATCATATATATTTAGAACCTTCAAGCAGTGCCTAGATTAACTATCAATCTTATTTTATATCTTTTTATATTGTGCACCACTACATAGAACATGATAGCTGTAAAATATCTGTAGCAAATGTAAACTATTTCGTCATATCCATTTGTGCCATGAGACTCACAGGAATTTCTTTTCTTATTTGTGGTTGTCAAATATTTATTTGAAAACATTTAAAGATTCATAACATGTATGGTTAAACATTGGTGTGTAATGCTGGTATTTCCATTTAGCTAATGAGAAACTGGAGCCAAGTGATAGTGATTTTTAGCTGTGTGAATTTAAAACAAGCTAGAATTAACTTCAAATTTTAACTTGCTATTTGGCAATTGTAGAGAAGCGCATAGTCTTAATTATCTTGAAAGACCAACTAAAATGAATTTATGAAGCAGTAGTCATTTAGCTTTGGTTTAGCATATGGGATCCTTTATAATTGACTTATTCATGAATGCAGCTATATGAATTGACACGAAATGTGATAACCTCTTTGTGATTTGTTCATGATTAAGCAAAATATATTTATTTGACATATAAACTCAGTTACACTCCCTTTCACAAAGGCTTCCTGTCTTATATCAAACTAAATATATCCCATCATCTGTGATTTTGTTTTTGTTTTTCAGAGGCTTTATTTCCTCTGCTTTGTTTTGATGTTTTGTTTTGCTTTGAATTCCACCTTTGTGATAAAGGCTTGCATGATCTCCAAGTATGAATGTGAGGAAACATTTACTCACCAGATGTAGCAGCTTTCTTTGGTCTACTCTTTTTAGAAAAATTGGATATATTCAAGTACTAACAAAACCATTGGGCTGCATTGACTAGAAGGTTTGAGAATTGAAGTCCAACCCAGCTAAAGGAATCCTGTTGGAGAAGTGTTCCATTTCCTCTTTGCAGTACTGTATCATTTTCTTGAATCTAGTCTCAACCAGTATCTATCCAACTTTGTTCCAGTTTTCTTCAGTGTTTCCTCTCCTTGACCATTTCATATATATATATATATACCAGAAATAGCTATTGTCATTTATAACATTGTGAAGAATCATTTGTAACTTCAGCTTGATTTTTTTAAATCACTTATAGCTACCTCATCCCTGAATTCCCAACTCCAGCAGCTCCAACATCTTCAACAATTCCAGCAGCAGCAACAGCAACAGAGCCAAATTAGCCAGCAAGCACAGGGACAAGCTAGTCAATCCCAGCAGCAACCAACACAGCCACAACTGCCTCAACAGCAACACCCACCACCTCCTCCACCACCATCACAGCAACAGCTTCAGAATCAAAATCCACCAGCTCCAGCTCACCAAACTTCAAGCTCCCCCACAAAGACCAACCTACCTGGAGGTCATGGTCTTCCCTCTTCACTCACATCCTCAAACCCCCTTCAGGTAAGAATTAGATGATCTGCTTGTTGTCTCTTACTTTATCCACCATTGTTTATCTCATCTGTCTTTCATTTGAATGGTTTCTACCACTTTTCAATGGTGGTAGTGAATGATTTCTACCATTTTTAAGTGTGGCCTGATTTTGTTTTGCATAATGTAAGTATTGTGGTCAGCATATTATCTCCAAAACTCTGAATTACTCATTTTTTTCTTAAATAAGTGACTGCTATGACAACTATTATTTAATCATCTTTAGCATTTTCAGATTTTTAAGATGTTTATATGCTCCCCATGCACATATACATGCATTCATATTTTGATTTCACAACAGTCTTTGGACTTTCATCCCAGCATATTTCACATTTGAAGTAGGGATGGTAAGTGTTTCTCTCCAGCAGATGGAATGTGGAACTGGAAAAAGAAAAGGAGAGCTACTGTCAGCCCAAGAACTACTAGTTTTCATTCATCTGTTTCATGTTAAACTGTCCTTCCTTCAGAGGGCCAAGAATAGAAATTATTATTTCTTTCCCCTCCCTTCTAATTTTATCTTCATAGTGGACTTAATGTGGACTGTTATAATAAATGAAATGATAGATTAAAAAGCACAGGGTAGAAATGGGTTTGATGAAAACTTAAGGAATGTCATTTTTCTTCAAGTTTGCTCTATTTGATTTTAAGAAACTCTGGTGCCCATCACCATCTAAATAATTTATATTTTCCTTGTGGTCAAAATGCAAATTGGAGGGAAGAAGACCCATTTCTTTCTCCAACAAATTGATCTTTATCAATTATATCAACTGCTTCATCTCTTATTTGTTCTTATTGTTCCAGAGGTTTAAGTGCTACATTCTTATTTATACCTGCTTGAAAAATGAAGTAATATACTAAAGGAGAAAAAATTGCATTAGCATTCAGAACTACAGAAGTATTCCAGATTAAATATAAACAATAGTGACAGTTAGCAGTTTTGATATTTTTTAAAACAGATACATTGCCTGGAGATGAGGAGGGTAAATAACATCTGGAAAATCCCACTCCACACTTTGCCAAATGTCTCTTTTATGTTCTCAACAAATAAACCCAATATAATGAATGTTAGACAAAAAGCCAATCAGAGATATCTAAATGGGGAATTGTGACTGGATGATTTTTTACTTTCCAAAAAATGTTTGATTACAATTTCCTGAATTCCTGACTATTGGATTGGAGGGCATTAAATATTCATAGATGCCTCTAATTCATTAAATTTAACAGATAACAGATAATCAGAGTTGGAGGGGACATTGTAGGTCATCTAGTTCAATCCCCCGCTCAAGAGGAAGACCCTACACCATTTCTGACAAATGGCAGTCCAATCTCTTCTTAAAAGTCTCAAGTGATGATGCTCCCACAACTTCTGAGAGCAAGCTGTTCCATTGGTTGATTGTTCTCACTGTTAGAAAATTTCTCCTTATTTCCAGGTTAAATCTCTTCTTGTTCAATTGCCACCCATTATTCCTTGTCTTGCCTACAGGTGCTTGACCCCTTCCTCTCTGTGGCAGCCCCTCAAATATTGAAAGACTGCTATCATGTTTCCCCTGGTCCTTCTCTTCACTAGACTAGCCATGCCCAGTTCCTGTAACTGTTCTTCATATGTTCTTCATATGTTTTAGTTTCCAGTCCCCTAAACATGCTGGTTGCTCTTCTCTGTACTTTATCTAGAGTCTCAACATCTTTTTTTATATTGTGGTGACCAAAACTGGATGCAGTACTCTAGGTGTGGTCTTACTAAGGCTTTATAGAATGGTATTAGTACCTCACTTGATCTTCATTGTATCCCCCTATAATGCAATTTAGGGTTATCATTTAACCTGCATATAAAGTAAACTTAGTGGTAAATGTGGACCTAGTGTACATGTTAATTATTTCACTGATTATTCTTTGGCTCTAAGTAAACACTTTGATTAATCTACAGGTTCCAGATGTATTTGGTGGAACAGTGCTGATACACATTTTTAGCAGAATTAAACCCCTATTATGCTTGAAAGGAAAATTGTTTCCAAAGAAACAATAATTTTCTCATTAGATGAGAAAAGAAAGAAAGTACAAATTCAAGTGAAAGGTAGAATTTAGCATTCTGGTTATTTAGAATATCAGCTTTTTCAAGATTCCTTTCATTATCTCTTTGATAATAAATTATCCCTTGGTGATGATTATGTCAATGTCATGACAAGTTTTACCAGCTGATTTCTACATATCATATAATACAATAACAAGCAAAACTGTTTTCATCCTGACCAGTGGATAAGTTTAGATGTATTTCCTTTGATAGAAGAGGAAATTGGAAAAGAATTTTCTATCATTCAATTGCATTACTCAGATATTTGCCACCAATAGTGAATGCCTACTATTGGGTGAAGTTTCAGGGATAAGGAAGTAGTTTGAAATCTGACTATGGAGAAATAAATTTTGAAGTTGACTGAAGAAGTACACACATTAGTGGCTAACAATCAGTTTTAAGACCTTGAACTCCTAAGACTACTTTTTATGAATTAATCACTTTCCTTTTGCATAGTAGTGCATTTAAATCTGAATCATTATTACAGAAATTACAAAATGTTCCATCATCCTCTTAACAAAATTGTTCTTCTTGACATTGTGCCCAAGAATGCAGATAACATTACTGCGGACTATTTTTAATTGCTCATAAAAATACATTAAAATTGTCTTGCAGAACATCAGTAGCTGGGGTTTCCCCTAGTTGTGTATTGTCTTTATCATATGCATGTAAGCATGTATGTTTGTATATAATGACCGCCAGGTTGGTGTAGTACTTAAGGCATCAAGATGTAACCTGAAGACTGGTGACCAATGCTGCAGAACAACACTCACAGTTACTACATTAATGGACGCAATATCTTCGTTGTGCTAGATTCTTGATCTCTAGGCTGAAACTATAGACACATCCTCATGCCCGCAGATGAACTGCACAAAAGTATGTCTTATTCAAACTCAAAGAACTAGCATATGTATCATAGGTTTTGTGTGTGAGAGAGTGTGTGTGTGTTTGTAATGACAGACAGTGTATGCTTAAGATACCAGAATATAGCCTGAAGACAGTTAGTTTTAGGCACAAAGCCAACTAGGTAACCTTGGCCTAGACACACTAAGTCCTAGTAAAAAGCCGATGACAAACCACTTCCAAAATCTTTCTGAGAAAATAGAAACTAGTCTTGGCAGTCCCTAGATTCCAACATTTTGAAAGCATAACTATAAAAACAATATTAATTGTGCAAATATTAAATTTATTGGACCTGAACATAAATTTTACAAAAAAACCCCAACAACCCACCACCCTACTTAGAATTCCTATATACTTAGATCTTCTTTGGTTATGTTACTTTGACTTAATTGCAGATAGTCGATACATAATAAAGACCTGAAAATAGAAATAGAATGACTGGAGCAAAAGAAAAACAAAGGTAATAGTAATCCTAGCAGACATCTTGGGTGCAATATCCAAACACCTGGAGCACTAGAATTAGAATTAGAATTATTTTATTTGCCAAGTGTGATTGGACACACAAGGAATTTGTCTTGGTGCAAATGCTCTCAGTATACATAAAAGAAATGATACATTCATCAAGAGTCAGAATCATGAGGTACAACATTAAATGATAGTCATAGGGTACAATAAGCAATCATATCATACTAGGAAACAATCCACATAAATCATAAGGATACAAGCAAAAAAGTTGCAGTCATACAGTCACAAGTGGGAGGGGATGGGTGATAAGGAATGATGAGAAGATTAATAGTAATAGTAGTGCAAACTTTGTAAATAGTTGGACAATGTTGAGGGAATTATTTGTTTAGCAGAGTGATGGCATTCAGGGAAAAACTGTTCTTGTGTCTAGTTGCTCTGGTGTGCAGTGCTCTATAGTATCATTTTGAGGGAAGGAGTTGGTTTATGGAGTATATGTCTGGGATGTGAGGGGTCTGTAAGTATTTTCACAGCCCTCTTTTTGACTTGTGCAATATATAGGTCCTCAATTAAAGGCAGGTTGATAGTAATTGCTTTTTCTGCAATTGTAATTATCCTCTGAAGTCTGTGTGTGTCCTGTTGGGTTGCAGAACCAAACTACTTGAAACAATCAGCATTAACAAAATCACTATCAGTCAGTTAATAGAATGGAATAGAATAGGATAGAATAGAATAGAGCTGGAAAGGACATTGGAGGTCTTCTAGTCCAGCCCCCTTCTCAAGCAGGAGAATGTATACCATTTCAGACAAGTGACTGTCTTCTCTCTTCTTAAAAAACCTCCAGTGATGGAGCAGCCATGACTTCTTTTCTTTTCTTTTTGGAACTTTATTTATTTATGTATTTAAAAATACATAAATGCTTAATAAACAGTGTTTTGTCTGGATCAGTTTTTATTTATTATTATTATTGTTGTTGTTGTTGTTGTTGTTGTTGTAATTCCCCGTTAGGAGAATGAGCGCATACAAGGAGATTATATTTGAGAGTAGTGTTTGAATAATACACACACAGCACACAGATACACTGTACAGTAAATATAGGTTTTTACTTCCAGAAACTTTTAAGCAAAGTTCAAACATAGTCCAAAGTCATTCACAAGTTAAATCAGTCAGTTTTCAATCCAGGGATAATCTAATAACAAAGTCTAGTATCAAAAACAGTTCAGTAACAGACTTATATCAAATCTATGAATAACAGTCAATTAGAAGAAAAATGGAGGAACGGCAATACTCTTCAACAGAAGGAAACAGAGACTCACTGAGACTTCTTCTGAGACTAAGACTAAGACTAAACAACCCAGGTTTCTGGCTCCATCTTATGGCCATTTGAGAAACTATACCCAATTACAATTTTATGATTCTCTTAAAGAGACAGTATTAAAATGTCTACCCTGGTTTATATATTTCCAACCCAAATACCTGTTAGATGACTTATATTCCTAACAATTATTACTATTATTAATCTCATGGCTGGGCCTGGATGGCTATCAGGCTATCAGCTATAGTTATGGGATTGCTGGTTTTGGGATTGGTAGTGGTTTAGCCACCATGAACCAACCCAGGCACCTACCATCATCAATGATGAGAAGAAATCAATAAAATTCCATATTGGATCAGTCATTGCCCAGGTCAACAACGACCGTGTTAGATGCTATGGCTCCTGGACATCTGTCAAAAAAATGGGCTACAGGGCTCAGTTGCTACTGCTGGGGAACCAGGGCATACAACTGTAAAGTGACTGGGAAAAAAGCACAGAACTTGGACAACCAAAGAAAATCAAGATATCATCAAATGTTACCATCAGGCAGAACCAACAGCCCGAGGATTTTTTAAAAAATGATGCAACTTTGGAAGGAAAAACACCCCGAAAGTGATGTAACTGAACAAGGATCAATGGATCAAAAATGTTTCATCATCCATAATAAAATTTTCACAGATGTGGAAATGCAACATCTAAAAACATTGACTAGAAAGAAAACAACAGGCTGAATGATGAATAGGCTGAAGAAACAGTTCAAACCCTGAACAAACTGACCAACCAGTGGAAGAAACCAACATACAGGATGAAGATTTTCCTGTGTAACAATTCAAAAGTGTAGAGCTAAGTGACCTAGAAAAAATGCTGAAAGAAAAGATTGAAAACCACATCAAAGAAAACATAGAAAGAAAAAGACTGCCTACCATTTGCGAAGTACATAGTAAACGAGTGAAAGATCTACAAAATGCTGTGAACAACATTTTAACTTCCATCTCATCCAGCACACTACGTGAAACAAACCAACTAATGTACAGCACAGCTGTTGTTATAATGGCACAATTGGGTTATAAATGCCAAAAAAGAAACCCACTGGAACACCAAAGTGGAAAATTTGACTTGAAAATAAAATTTATTTTTGGATTCCATTTCCATATCCATGTGAGTCCTAGGACTAGTGGCCTTTCCATTCCCAGGGCTACAATGAATGTGAGCATCTCACTATGGCTCCCCAGTTCTATTTGCAATGGTTTAGTGGCAAAACCAGATGGCTCCCCCCCTCTCTATAATCCCGTCTAATTGGCAGAAAGCAATTGGTTTTTCTATTTTCCTTAGGTGGATTCCAATTTCCCTACTAGGGTGGGATTGATTAGGCACTGGGTGCATCCCAAATTCAGTAAGGCTGCTACTTCCTCCCCCTCCCTTCGGCTGGATATAAACAGTCTTAGGGTCAGTTGGAACAGTCAGTAGTTCAATTGGGTCGCTTACCAGTGGGTCGTCTTCCGGATCACTTTCAGACTGGCTCAGGTCTCCTCGGGGCATTGGGGATTCTTCCTCTGCGTTGGAGGGGAACCGAAACCTCATGGCTTCTCAGCTTCTCAGGGCAGTTTCTTTTCCTTGGGGGTTGGATTTTCCAGGGTTCCCCCCTGATGGGTGGTCTGGCTTTCTGGCTGAGGGTTTTGAGTGGCACTCCACTGCACAGTGCCCCTCCTTTCCACACTTAAAACAGCCAGATGTTCTTGGAGTCATGGTGGCTTGGGGTTTGAAAAACTCCTGCTTCCCCTGGGGTGGGGATCTTCTCCAAACCCTGCTGCTGTGGTACTGGTTATGGGCCATGTCTATCTCTACCTCCTCAGCCATCAAGTATCATTCACGCAGAAGGTTTGGGACCCCACGGGCCAGACAGGCACTGTACAGGTCGTCGTTGAGTCCATCTTTGAACCAACAGACTAGAATATCTTCTGGCCAGTTGACTGGTCTGGCTAGGTTGTGAAATTCCTCGTTGTATTCGGCTACAGGGTGACGGCCTTGTTTTATGACCCTAATGCAGTTGCGGGCTTTTTGATCGATGAGGGGATCTTTAAAGCAGTGGCATAGGGCTGTCATGAATCGATTGAGGTTCCTCAGCTCTGGGACATTAATATTGTGGAGGGTTATCATCTATCTGGTGTCTGCCCTTTCTAGGGCCTGGGTGACGACTCACACCCGGGCCCCCTGGATTGGGAAGTTCTGCCCATATTCTTGCATATAGGTAAGGACTTGCACCAAGAAGAATCCCAATTTCTGGGGGTCCCCATCAAATTTTACCCCCAAGGGTGGGATTTTTCTCTGCAATTGTAGGTCTCTGGGTTGGCTGCGGATAATCCACTGCTCTGGAATGGCAAGGGGTCGGATACCTGGCATAGCTGCTGGTCCTCTGGCTTGGTGCACTGCTTGATTATTCTCAGCTGGATCGGGGGTGATGGCTTGGATTCTCTCAATTTCTGGGTCACTCTCCTTCATTGGTGACCTGGTTCAGGGTCCCCCAGGGCTTCCCTCACAAGGCAATTTATGTACTATTTCAGTCAGTCATCTTCCAACAGTTCCTTGATCCATTCTTCTTTGATCAGAAAGGGCTCCCAGTTCCATTTTCCACCTGAATTTACAGTTATCGTGGGTTAGGGTTACTCCCTTGGCTCTTCCATCCCAGCTGTCTCTCTTTCCTATACCTATAGACCATTGGGACTTCATGGAATTTTTGCAGGCAGCTTTGATGTCTTCGATGTCTTTGATGGGCCAATAAAGCCAGTGTCTGGCTGGGTAGTTGTTGAAGTTTCTCCCCAGCATCTGGCTTTCCCTTGCTTATTGGTATGTACAAACATTTTTCGGAGGGTATCCTCAGTAGAGTTAAATTTTCTTTTGGAAGGAAAAAAAGTTCCTCACCAGGTTGACTACTATTGCAGACCCTGCTTTATGTAAATCCCAGATTTTCTCCCCTTCAGACAATAAGAATGAATTTTTGAAAGCTGGGTATTTCAAAGGAACTCTTTATTGAAAAGGAAGACATCCAGGTGCTAATCCAAGCAGGGTCTAATATGCCTCCAGGCATGTAGCTTTAGATAAAGGGAGTTAGAACTCCTCTCCTTAGTCTGATGTGGATTTCATCAACACAAAGAAGCAACATGTTAATCCCCCACCTTTTCTGGGAGTGTAGTTGAGAAGAGCTTCCCAGAAAGTTTCTTTCAGAACTGGAATTTTTATGGCCCCTTCTCCTCTTGCTATCTCTCCAAGAGGTGACAAGTTTCCAGGCATCTGGGCTCCAGTCCCCATGTTGCAGCAAATTCTGTTTTCAAATCAGGACACAAGACTACGAAGAGAATACAGGTTTATTTGCGCAAAAGGTTCAGAGCATTAGCATGGCAAATTCTGAACCCCCAGCTATCCCTGAGGGGGTTACTTTTATACAGCTACCAGTCTCAGTGTACTACAAAAGGGGAAGTAAGTCTACTTAGTCATTCGTTCTTATTCTTCTTATTCTTCTGTTATTTTCCATACCCACTCTGTTTACAGGAACATGTCTAGTTCTTAGGTTCAGCAGTTTTGTGATTTTCACAATATCGTATTAAGCAACTTCTATAATATTTATAAGCTAAGAAACTTCTGCTAATTATAAGAATACTTTTCTGGTAACTTTCCATTCTGCTTCACCCGGTTGTATATCATGTGCAAGTTATACAGATTCAATACAAGAATTACATCAAAAAGGATTACTTGTACCAAACCCCCTCTTCTTCTTCCATTGAAGAATGGCAGATACACGGATCTGACAGAAAGAAAGAAAGAAAGAAAGAAAGAAAGAAAGAAAGAAAGAAAGAAAGAAAGAAAGAAAGAAAGAAAGAAAGAAAGAAAGAAAGAAAGAAAGAAAGAAAAAGAGCTACCGTGCATCTCTATTCATGGTACATTTTCAGGTGGAACCTCTTTCTACTTAAACCTTAGTACAACACCCAGATATTTAAAGCTGTTAAACATCTTGGATTAATCTTGAAACTTTTTCAATACTTGTACTTAAACAGAAATATTTTTGATTTAGCACATATGGCTTCAATTCCAAAGCTACTTTTTATGAAGACCAAGTCATGAAATGGAGATTGGAAACAAAGCAAAGGTTAACCTTCTCATTCTTTCTAACCCCTTCCTTCTCACGTGGAAGTGAGCCTTTCTACTTGCCATTTTATTACCAAGAATTTATCACTATCTTCAAATTAAAGATTTGCCTTCCAACAACAAAAAACACAAGTTTGCAAAATGTCTGAATAGTAACACAGCACATAATTTTGTATGTTAAATATCGAACTACAAAGTAAAAGAGGAAAATGTTTGTGAGAAACATTTATTGTGTTTTTTGCTTCTCAAATTTAAAACCCCTTGGACTCGTAAAGGTTATGACAGCAATAGTGATGTAACCATGAAGCAGCAGCTAGGTAAACTGCTGAATAGTCTGAATTATGCTTTAGAAATTGTGTAATTTATGCTCTGAGATTGAGCAAATGAATGAGACCTAAAGGTAAGCTGTTATCTACAAAATCCACTCTGAACTTACCGCACTAAGCCTGGCATAAAAAAGCAGAGCAACTTACTTATTTTGAAGAGGACGATATGGAATAAAGAAAGAAGATTGGTTCCAATAGTTTTAGGAGACTACATAGTTTTGTTTACCTAGAACATTCCCAAGGCAGTAATCAACACTATATTAGCTCCAAATGTTCTTTTGAATCCAGGCATACTGGATGGCTGGATTCTGGGAGCAAAAATGGGCATGAGAGGGTGCGACTCCCCCTGCGCCCCATTTTCACTCCTAGGAGGCCTCTCTGTACTTCCTTGGGAGCCAGATGGGCCCATGGGGACTCCTGGGAGGTGCGAGGTGGGGTGGGCGGGGCCAGCTGGTCATCAGAACTACCGGTTCAGCAAACTGGATGTAAAATTAATATCCGGTTTGCCCAAGCCATCCCGAACCAGCTGAATCCCATCCCTATGTAGACTTCTAACATTGGTAAACTTAATACATCTTGTAAGTATTTATAAAATTCTGCCAGTAATCCACCTGGCCCTGGTGTTTTGTCATTATTTTGTCTTTTAATTGCCTCTGTCAATTCCATCATCGTTACTTTTTCATTCAACATAGTTTTCACCATTTCAGATACCTTTTGGTAATTTCACTTTTCCCAAGAATTGCATTATTTTTTTCCTTCTTGGTCGTATAATTTTCTATGGAATTCCTGAAACATTTTCTTTTTGCTCTCATTTTGATACTTGTAGAGCTCCCTTCTTATCTTGTAATTTGCTTATCAATTACTTCTCTTTCTCCTTTTTCAGCTTATAAGATAACCACCTTCCTGGTTTATTGGCATTTTCAAAAAAGTTTTGTTTTGCTTTTTTAATTTGTTGTGCCAATACTTCTTTTTCCATTAAATTAAATGTATGTTTTATTATTTCCATTTGAGTTTTTAAATTTCCTTTTTGCGGTTCTTTTTGTAGATCAAATTCAAGTCTTTGTACTCTTGTTCTAGGGTCTTTTGACATTGTTTCTTTTTTCTTTTTCTCACTATATAAGTTATAACTAACCCCTGACATATGCTTTTCCTGTATCCCATAATTTTGTAATGAAGTATCTTCTTTTCTGTTCACTTTGAAGAAAAATTCTATTTCTTTTTCTATTGTTTTAATAAAAACAATGTCTTTTTTGTCTTTTAATATAGATTGATTCAACGTCCATGTCACCCATTTCTTTTGTCCCTTCCAAGTCATTTTTATTGGATTATGATCAGCCCATATATTTGTTTCTATCTCTATCTTTTACACATTTGTGCTCAATTCCAGGCATGTTCATATCATATTAATTCTGGACCATGATTGATCTACTTCAATAAAATGTATACTGATGTATCCTGTATTCATGTTTCTTCTGCCATTAAAAAAAAACTTAGCAAGAGTCTTCCTTACTTTTTTACCTACTTTGCTGCTTTTGTAGTCAAGTTTCATATCTACAGTTGCATTAAAATCTCCTACCACACAGAAATTATCTCATAGTCCATTTCAATTATCTTCTTGTGTAATTTTTTTTGTAAAATTATTCTTGTTTATTGTTTGGTGCATATATTACTATCAAGAGTATCTGTTTTTGGTTTATTACTAATTCCACCATCAAAATTCTCCCTTTTTCATCTGTATACATTTGTTTAGCATTTATTGTTTCTTAATATATAAAATCACCCCTCTTTTCTTTTGTTTTGCTAATGAAAAGTATAATTTCCCAATCTTGGGGTATTCCAATAGTTTACTCTGTTGATTTTTAATATGAACTTCTTGGAGACAAATTATATCTAATTTTAACTATTACAGTTGTATAAAAATATTCCTTTTCATAGGAGAATTCGGTGCATTTATGTTGATTGATACATCTTAGCTTCACCTTCCATCCCATTCATTTGTATGTAGATCTTATTTTCCTAGTACTTATTTCTCTCAGTCTTTTGCTCTTGTTTCTTCTTGCTCTGCTCCATTTTCTCAGCTTCACTTTCTTTTTGTTGTATACTCATTTCTTCTCTTATTGGTTCCTCTTGTCTCTTGTATTCTGTTTCTTCTCTTATTTCCTGTCCCTCATTTGCATTGAAATGGTTGTCATAAAACTCTAACACTTTATCTAGTGAATCTGGTCTGTATCTTTTCCATTCCAGTTCACAATATTCCCTCAGGTACAGGCCATCTAAAGTTTGCATTAAACTTAATCAATTTCACAGTCAGAAATTGGTATTGTTTCCTTAAATCTCTTACTCTTCTGGGGACCTGTTTCAGGACTACAATTTCTTTTCCTCTGTATTGCAGTGGTTCATCTCTTGTCTTTTTGAATATTTCATCTCTTGTTCATTTTTTGACAAATCTCACATGTACCTCTTTTGGAAGTTTGTTTCTTTTCTTGTAGCTCATGTGTATTCTAAATATTTTATCTACCTCATTGTCCATCTCCTGCTTACTCAACTTTAGAGCATCTGACAACAGCTCTAATATGATGTCTAGAAGGTCTTCTCTTTTTTCCTCTTCAATATTCTGAAATTGTAAATAAAAAGCTGCCTTTTCCATTTCAAGCATTATCACTGAATCTACTAGTTCTTTATTTGCTTGTGTCAGTCTTTGATTTATTTATCATCTTTTTTCTGCTTGTTCTGATTTCTCCTCCATTTTCTGAATCCTTTGTTCATTTCTTGTTGTCATTTGCTGAAAACTCATATTCTTTTATCTAAATTATGTGTTTTTCCTTTATGTCTCCTATATCATTTTTCACCTCCCCCATATCATTTTTCATCTCATTATGATTTTTTTTTTGTCATAGCTTCTTGTGTGGACTGAAGCATCATTTACATTTGGAATGTATTAATTTTCTATTGTTGTAGTATGGTATCTTTGACTTGGTGAACTAGAGGCAGATGATAAAGGTGTAGATGATTTTTTTTCCCAATTCTAGTTAAGTTTCGAATACTTATCACCAACATCTCTCAGAATTAATTATATTTATAATCCACAGGATCCACACACAAAATCAGTCCATTTTGGGACTACAGTTATTTCTTTATATTCTATCAGTTGGTATTTGTGATCCAAAGGGCCCATTCAATAAACCAATAGCTCATAATGTCTAGTAAATCAAAAAGCCACTTCACTTGGTTTTAAAACAAAACCAAGCTAATCCACTGTTTCAGGCTATCAAGAGTATTTATAATTCACAAGGCTTCAAAGGGTCCAGTACACTGACTATCTGTCTCCTGACACCAAGCGAAATCAATTTTATGACAGTTGTTATTTTGTCTCTGTCGTCTTCTTATCTGTAACAGTAAAGATATTCTGCTTTCTTTTCACTTATGTAATGACTTTTCCAGCCAGTAGGTGTCACTCTGGCTTTTTCTCTCCATTTTTACAGCCAGCTTTAAAAATCCGAAAGTTTATTCCTCCAAAATTCATCATTCAAAATTACAAGAGAAAAGAAAAACAAAAAAGAAAAAGTTTTGAACAAATTTGAACATTTTTTTAAAAAAGATAACCAATCCAGTCTTTCCCTTTACTTTTAAATTTTCCTTCCCATTTTCCTTCTCTTTTATTTGGATCTACCAACAGCTCCAAATATTACCTGCTATTATTCTTTCAATTGCAATTGGAGCCATAGCCCACCCTGGAAGGGTGGTGAGGTAAAGGGCAGGACAAGGAGAGCCGCATCTCTCCTCCCTGACATGGAAAATTCCCTCATCTGAAGATGGAGTGCAACAGCAACCAAAATGGCTGCCATGAAGCAAGAGACAGTCTGAATACCCAAGACAGTGCAGGAGCGAAGAGACAGTGAATGGTGTGTGAACTGGGTGAGAGAACATTTTTGAACTTTTAAGTGCAACCCTGAGAAGAATACTCAGAAAAAAGGACTCATAATTAATTTTAAACTGGCAGCAACCTAACAATGGAGTAGAATTCTAAAGTACTAGAAACAGAAAGAAGGAAGTAAAGTAAAATAAAGGGAAAAATAGTAAATTTGTTAAAAATACAGAAAACTGGACTTTTTGATTGGACAGACATTGGCTTTGGATAGGCATTTTTAAAATGCTGTAATCTATTTTTAAAAAGGAATATATATATATATATATATATATATATATATATATATATATATATTCCAAAAATATCAGTAAAAATTGATGAGAAAGGGAAAAAAAAGAGAAAAGTGAAAACTGTTTCAAGAGTGCCACCTGCTGTTAAAAGAAGTTATTACAGATTCCCAAAGTTTTGATAAGACATGATTTAAGGAGAATCAAAGCGAAAAATAAGAGACTTTTATTATTAAAGAGTCCGGAAAAGCTAAAATACAAGATTTAACTGGTGGAATAATTTATGAATATTTCACCCTTGGACTACTTAAAAGAATACAATGATTAATTTGGGGATATAAAAATCCCTGGACATTGGATTTTTAGTTTGAAAAGTGACTTAGGTTTGAATAAAGGACTGTTGGACAATTGGGCAGAAAGATGAATAAAATTTGCAAAGAAATTGCATTGGAATTTCAGGATATTAAAGACACCATGACAAGAAGATTTGAGGGCATTTTAAATAAAATACAAAGCATTGTACATGGAACTAGATCTGGAAATGGAATTGTAAGTGACAGAAAGAAAACAGGAGATCCAGAAAGAGGAGGAGTCAATTAGAAGAGTAACCAGATAAACAGGACAGATGGAACAACAAATAAAAAGAAATGACAAAAAGGAAATAAAAATAATAATGATTGATGTAATAAACCAAGGGGAGAGTGTTTTAAGGGAAGTCAAACAGGAATTGAAATTCCAGGGAGAATTTTTTGGGAGAAAGACAGGTAACCTAAAAATGAGACAATGGAACATTGAAGGAAGGGAGGAATAATTAAGAGGGGTGATCAAAAAATGATAGATAGAGATGAACATTCAAGAGAGGAATATGGGAGACAAGCTAAGAAACGATTAATCAAAGTTTTAATGTGAGTAAGCTATGATAGCTAAAGGAGAAAAAAAGTTATGTTTCTCCATAAATGAGTGTATTATTAGTAACGATATACAATTGCTAAATGTAATAAACATGAATATTAACATTCTATGGTAGGAAAAGAAATATGTGTAACCTGATTGACACAAAAATAATGTAATGAAATATAACATAAGATAGAAGAAATTATATTATTATTAGAATTGCACAATTTGTTAAATGTAAACATAATGAATATTATTTTATTTGTATTAACATGTGACTAGAAAGGGACTTTTCTTTAAGCTAATAGTGGAAAACTAAAAACTAAAAATGGGAAAATATAAACCAATATGAATTTATGAGTGGTTATAAGAATTATACAAATTGTTAAACACTGCAAATATGACTATTAATGTAGTATATATAGTAAAAGGAGTGATGTTAAGAATATAGAGACAATTGGATTATTATTAGAATTATATAACTTGTCAAACATAAATATGATGATAATTATTTTATCTGTCATTAAGTTGTAAAATGTGATTAGAAAGGGAATATTTTTAAAACATAATAGTTGCAAAATTAAAAATTAGAAAGGGAATAAATAATGAAAGAGTATAATTCAATATAAATTGGTTTATTATTACTGGAATCACATCAATCTATTAAACACTACAAATATGATTAATAATATTCTACCCATAGAAAAAGAGAGATATTTAGAACATGGAGATTGATATAAAAATAAGATACTGAAATGGTGCATAATCAAAGAATATATGTGTATTAATATGAAAATTTATAAGATTGTCTGTATTAAATATGAACTGTATTGAATATGAACAAAACTGCCATATTTGTTTTAAAATATAAGACACCCTGGTACCATACTGTTCATATAATGATACGTTTGTAAATAAGAAAAAATAAATATATATATACAAAAAAAAAGAATTCTGGGATGTAATCTGTCAAGTCCTGGTGATTTATATTCATCAAGGTCAGATAGGTGTTCTCTTACCATTTTCTTGCTTATTTTAATTTTTATTTCTCGTTTGTGTTTTATGGTAGTTTTTTTAGTACATTCGGCTATAATTTCTTTTTTGTGAAGACTGATGCAAAAATGAGTTAAGCAGCTCTGATTTTTCCCTACTGCCTATTACTTCTTGCCAACAGTGTTTTCTCATCATAATATTAATTCTTGTTAATTGTTGATACTAATTAATAATAAAATAAACATATCATAATAAGCCCTCATAATAAAGTTAAACCTTCTCTTATAATTTTAAACATTTCTAACTTTTGATTCTATTAGTTAACTATTGATAAAATGAATCCCATATTTCAAAATATTCCATGTCTACTTTCTCTTTTATTTCAAGTGTTAATCTATACATTTCTGCACATTCTAGTATTTTTTTTCATTATCTTCTCTTCTGTAGGGATCTCCACACTTTTCCAATGTTGTGCAACAACAATTCTAGCTGCTGTTAACACATGTAGTATTAGATACATAGTTGCTTTATTGTATTTTTCAGATATGATACCCAACATAAATATGTATGGTTTCAGATTTATATGTTCCCTTATCATTTTTTCTAACCAAGTATGCATTTTTGTCCAGTATTTGGGCACATCTACCACATGTGGTAGTACGAGCCTGGAATCTGACTACACTTCCAACATTTAGCAGACATATCTTTAAATATCTTAGTTAATCTTAGTTAAATGTCGGCATGGTTGCTGGTCCAGTGGTAGCTCCTGAGGCAGGTTCTTGCCCTGTTATCTGGCAATGGTTTGATCCTGTTGCTCCTGAGGAAGTGGACAGGGATCTAGAGAGTATAAGTGCAAGTCCCTGTGTTTTCCCTGGCTTGGGAAAGCTTCCCAGGAGGTGACAGGCAGGGGGATTCTGGTTGTGATTAATGCTTCCCTACAGGAGGAGATGGTGCCCTAGCATTTTAAGGAGGCTGTGGTCTGCCCTCTTCTTAAGAAGCTATCGTTGGACTCTACCCGATGGGATAATTTCCAACCTGTCTCTAATCTTCCCTTTTTGGTGAAGGTTGTTGAGAAGGTGTTCATGCAGCAAAATAATGAAAATTAATAGCAATAGCAGTTAGACTTATGTATTGCTTCACAGTGCTTTTACAGCTCTCTCTAAGCAGTTTACAGACTCAGCATATGCCCCCATAATGACTGGATTTACCCAATTGTTAATTGCCTTGGATTGTAAGATCTTCTTTAGTCTCGTGATGTATTTATTACTAATTTTGTTCTTACCTTCAGTTTTTATTATGGTTTTTAGGGCATGACAATTTTTTTCAATTTTCAATTTCCAACCATTAGGGGTGCTCAAAAGTTGTGACATGCCTTGGGAGTTGTAAATATATTTGGTTACTTTACTATAATTTAAATGTGCTTGATAAATAACTACAGAAATATTATAACTTTTTAAACATTTTCATTAATTCATCACACAATCAGCCAGATGCTTAGACTTGATCTGGCATTTTTGTCCACCTATATTTTTGTCCACCTATTAAGTCCTTCCCAAGTGTCTGTTGTTAGAAAATGGTAAAGGTATTGCCACAGGATGTAATCTGTTTCAAGTAAAACTGGCAAAATGAAGTGTTAAATGGCCAGTACATTGGGGGAAAAACAGGCAAAGGAGATAACAAAAGTCCTGAAAGTGACCAAGAGCAGGATAGTTGATGAAAGAGACAGAGGAGGTAATTCTGACTGCACAAAATCAAGCTTGAAGAACAAATATGTACAAAGCAGAAATGAGAAGACAGCAACAGATAGCCAGGTCCACCTCGCAAAGAAACTGAAAAAAGAATGTACCACTGGGTTAGCTGCTACAAGAAGATTGTCCAGATTGACTACAAACAACAGCATGACAAAGTAGCAGTAATGGCACATTGGAAGATCTACAAGAAATATCATTTACCTGCAATCAAGAATTGGTGAATCATAAAATAAAAAAGTAATAGAAAATGAAGAATCTAAAGTCCTCTGGAATGTTAGAATTCAAACAGACAGCCCCCTTGCTGCATAACATACCAAACTAACAATTGCCAATAAGGCAAAAGAGTCTGGATAGTAGAGCTGGCAGAACCTGGTGACAGCAGAACAGGAGAGAAAGAACTAAGGAAGATAACAAAATACAAAGACCTGCAAATAGAAATAGAATTATGTTGGCCAAAGAAACTGAAAGTAGCACCAATAATAATAGGCCCTATAGATGCAATCCCAAAATAACTGGGGCATCACTTGAACACCATCAGCATTGACAAATTCAGCATCAGTTAATTGCAAAAGGCAGCTTTATTTGAAACAGCTTACATCCTACGACAATACCTCTAAGACCATAAAACATTAACATCTGTCTATCCCAGGTCCTTGGGAAGGAGTCAATAAGTGGATAAAAGTACCAAATCAGGTCTGAACATCTAACCTGACTGCAACAAACCATAATAATTGCAAAAGACCACATTGTTTGGATCTGCACATATACTAGACGAATACATTTTGACCTCCGATGTTCTTCGGAAGAACTCAATGTTCAACACCAGCTAAAATTGGCATCTGAGATTTTACATTTTTGCATATATAATATTAGTAAATATTACTTAAATTAGTTTTAGACAAAAAAGAAGTTGCACTAAGAAACACAATTGTTTTATTTAGACAAATCCAATATTTAGGTAACAATGTTAGTTCATACCATTATTCAGGATACTTTAATTTAATCTAGGGCTAATTATAAAATGTAGACTAATTATAATTTCACTCTTGGATTACAACACCTATAATCCACAGGCAGAATAACCAACTCATCTTGAGGTTGCCAAATTGAAGAAAAATGCCCAGGAATTCTCTCCAAAATACTGGGATCCTGATTGTTTCCTCTTTTCATAGAAAATTTATATCTTATTAATGTACTTTCATACAACATTCAGGGCTTTAATTGCAATCATTTTTATCTCAATAGCACATTTTTTAGAAGTAATAATATGTAATGTTAAGATAAGTGAATCACTGGTTGCATTAGAAGTAGCTTAGAAACCCTATTATGTAGATTATTAATAAAAAATAGATCCAAAGACATTGTTGTCACATTTTATTCCCTTAGCACCCTTTCAAAGCTGAGTATAAACTGTAAAGATAAGTTCTAAGATTTTTGTTAATTATCCATTTTAAAAAAATCAAATAATATTGAAGTATAGCATTATATAGAGTTATTCTTGTCAGGACTTCTTTTATGAAACCAGGATGAAATTTGTAAGCTATTTTAAAAGGTAAAGTCTCTTCCGAGTCAAGTTTGAATCCTGGTGATTTTATTGACATATTTAGATTTTCTGGCAGCAACACAGACATGCTTCTGTGATGTTGTTTCAATGTTTCAGTCTATACAATAGATCGGGCAGTCAAAGAGTTCCTAGTGAAGAACTCAACTCAGGTTACCTTCTCAGATTTGCCAAGCCAATATGCTTAAGTAGTTCAGATGTTGGACTAGGAATAAGGAGACCTAGTCTTTCTCAACTCAACCAAAAGAGTGTGGGGAAAATGAAGAAAGATCCCATGTTAGTTCCTTGAGCTCTTGGGAGAAAAAGCATAAGATAAACATAACAAATAAATGAAATAGGCCTAGATAAATAAACAATTTTTGAAAATAAAAGAAGGGTTAAAGATTGCCAAACAAACTACAGCCCAAAATTACTGGTATTGGATTGACAACTCAGAATTCCTCACCCATCAGATGTTGCCCAAGACCTTTCAGTTGCCAACCAACACATTGTGTGTGTCTTACAGTAGTATATACCAGATACCTGACAGCATTTTATGTTCTATTATAAAAGATATTACACCTTGAATTGTTTTTGCCCATTGCTTTAACTTAAATATTGATTTGGAATTAAATTCAAGATAACAATACTCTCCAAGGTGAATGATCTTTATGAACTAGAACAAATACGATTGAAAAATATTAAAGAAATAAAAATAAACTAAGTTAAAATTTGGCAGGTTAAATTTCATTTCTTAATTCCGATTTCAGTAGCTGTAGTAAATACATATTCGCATTAGATACCAACTGTAAATATTGCACAAAATAATGTTACAAACAGGAAACCACAAGCTGTCAATGCTGAAATTTTTTAATGTTTTCTTTGTGTTGTTCATTTTGTTTTAATTGTAAAATCAATAAAGTTTATTTTTTTTAAAAAGTTATTTTTCTATTATCTTAAGAATGTATTTTTATTTCTCGAAGATCTTGCTTACTTTATGTTTCTATTCTACATGCAGTTATGAATGCACATATATTTTTTATTTTTTTAAATGGATGAATGATCTGAAGGATTCTTTTACTTGGATTTTATGGTTGGAGCCCACTGTAATTACATAGCCAAAAAGGCATTAAGAGTTGTTAACCTAATCCTATGGAGCTTTTTCTCTGGCAATATCACACTACTAACTACAGCATACAAAACATTTGCTAGACCTATACTTGAATACAGCTCATCAGTCTGGAACACATATGATGTATCTGATATTAATGCAGTTGAGAAAGTCCAGAAATATTTCACAAGAAGAGTTCTCCACTCCTCTGCTCATTGCAGAATACCCTAGGCCACCAGACTCTAGAACTAGAAAACCTAGAACTATGCCACCTTCAGTCCGATCTAAATATAGCATATAAAATCACACATTGCAATGTCCTACCTGTAAATGAATAGTTCAGCTTCAACCATAACAATACAAGAGCACGCAATAGATACAAACTCAAGGTTAATTGCACCAAACTTGATTGCAGGAAATACCACTTCAGCAACAGAGTGGTCAATGTTTGGAGTATTCTACCTGACTCTGTGGTTTCTTGTCCAAACCCCAAAAACTTTAATCTTAGACTGTCTACTATTGACCTCGCCCCTTTCCTAAGAGGCCTGTAGGGGGCGTGCATAAGTGCACCAATCGTGCCTACTGTCCCTGTCCTATTATTTCTTTTTATTTTTCTTATACGTATCCATCTCATGTATTCATAACTATGTTTATACTTATACTTGTTATCTTGTAAGCGATTGACAAATCAAATAAATCAAATAAAATAAAATAAATCCCACCCCTGGGAATGGCCCCATTAATTTGGGTCCTAGCTTCTTGCTGTGGAGTTTTAACCTCAAATATTTTGTGGAGAGGCAGACCTTTTCCCTCAGCTGGAATGGCCATTGTTGAGCCCAGTGTTTGCCTGTTTCTTATAAGTCTGTGCCTCTTTAGCTAGCGCCTTCTTGACATTTTCTCATGCTGCTTTCTATGTTGACAGCCAATCTGTCAAGCTGATTAGGGGGGGGGGCGGTCAACTACTTTGAACAGAATTAGTCCCGTGCTACTGTGAACAGCATTATTGTACACAATGTCAGTAAAAGGCAAGAGGTCCGCCCAACTGTGTTTGGTGGTCTCCCTTAGGTCTAGTTTGGAGAGGGGGCAACCCCCTCCTTGAGTGGCTTGCCTGTTGCATGGAGCACCCACCAGCAGCAGTTTTGGGCTCATTCTCCCTCTGGTGAGTGGACAAGCAGGGCTGCATTCCCATCTGCTTCTCCTCACTTCAAACAGCTCAGTTGCAACTCCCCCCTCTTTTGGGTGGCACAATGGCCCTCATCACAAAGGATGGTTTGGTCAAATTTCCCCCTCTATGGATTCTATGGATTCCACTGAGGGTTCCATCAGAGTTTTTTGGAGTCTGGCCCATTCCCAGTTCCTATCCATTCCAGTCTTTCCAGCTCCTTCAGCGTTTTCCCCCAGCCCTGGACTCTAAGGTGGGGGAGTTCAACCTCAGCTGCTTTGGGGAGTTTTTTTCCTCCAATACTCATCCCTTCTCATTTTAGTCACTGAGAGGGGCATCTCAGCTTTGGTGTCCAGGGAGGGCTCAATTTGGTCCCAGTTGGGGTCCTGGTTCCTGAGTTTCCTGAGTGGGGGCAAGTTCTACCTTGCTCTGGATTGCCTGGAGCAGGTTCTCTTCAGATAGTCTGTCCTCTGCCATGGTAGCTTGAGTTTCTCTCCACACACCTCAGGTGTTGGGGAGTGGATGGAGAGTCCAGGGCTTAGGAATCCCAGTCATTTTATTTGTTTTGAGAGAGTTGGCTTGCTGTCAGGGTTTTGACTGATGCCCTAATTAAATCATGAGCCACAGGCCAAGTTTCAAAAGAAATCCAGTTATTTATTAGGAGCTTCATGAAGTCAGCATCGACCAAATGAAGCCAACTCTGATCTCACTTTACTCTGCTTTGGCTAGATGAATTATATCCTAGAAACCTGCTGCCGGTTTGACCAATCTTTAGCGTTCCTTTCTTTTATTTTAACAATGATTATGACTTGATTGCCTCACCAGACAAAGTGTTCAGTTCCATCCTTCATAGAGTCATACCTATTCCCATTCCTTCCTTTTACCTTTCAACAGATTCTTTGTTGGACACTTCATGGTTTTGAAACTGAGCAGTTGTGGATTGTTTATACAAATGGTATCTTGGCCCTGGGAACCTTTGCCTGTCAGCTTAACCCTATTAGAAACAGAGAATGCTTATTACATTTGCAGAGAACATAATATTGGTGAAATACCCTGGTTAACTGTTCTCTGTCAGGAAGTTTCTCCTTAGTTTTAGTTTGTTTTTCTCTTTGTTCAATTTCCATCCATTGCTTCTTGTTTTGCCTTCTGCTGCTTTGGAAAATACATTGATATTCTCTCCCTTCTTTGTGGCAGCCCTTCAACATGAGTGATGTTGAATTGGCCATGCCCATCCAGTCACATGACCACACAGCCAAACCTTTCCAGCCAGTTATTAGGGTTGTTAAATTATTTGAATCCCACTACTGCCGCTCTTTAATATCTCAGTGAATCAGGGAGGAACCTGCCTGAGTCTCTTCTGAATATTATCTTGTTTACAGGATTTAAGGAATATTTCAGCTCCCTTTGTGTATATAGTCATTTTTGTCAAATTCCTTCAAGGTCATCTCCCTGATTTTTTATAATACCATTAAATCTATATGATTAGTAACTGAAACACTTATTGGAAGTTGAAGTTGAAGTGTTCTCTGTGAGAGCTTTTGAGAGAGACAATTTGACTTGAGCATTGATCAGTCACTAGTTAAGTCATTTTTATAACTATGACAGAAAGGAATTATCTGTAGAAAATTCATTATAGAAATAGAGGAGGCCTTGTAGCTAAAAGTACATCCTACCTGGAAGAATGAAACAATCATAAATTTGTTGTTATCTGCCTGGGTATAAAGGAAGGGACCTGAGATTAGCGATCTCTTAGATAAACTGAGGCACTGGGGATTAAGTTTTACTTTGGTTTTTCTCTACCTCGTCTTAATTTTCTATTAATGCTTACTGCCCCCTAGTGGTTACTACATCTAAAGGTTCTGAAGACTCAGTGACACTGAAGTCACATTTCCAACAATATAAGAAACCTAATAAATATTCTCAGCATCAAAATGCAGTTTCTAGGATCCCTTATAAAAAATCACGACATTCATTGAATAAATTCAATAGCGCAATATATCATAAATATAATTTTATTATATAATGTTAATTATATATAAAATTAATTATATATAATTTTATAATTATAATTTTATAATTAATTATATATAAAAGCGGGCACAGGCAGCGCCAGGCAACAAGAGCATACAAAACATTTGCTAGACCAATACTCGAATGCAGCTCATCAGTCTGGAACCCCACATTATGTATCTGACATTAACACAGTTGAGAAAGTCCAGAAATATTTCACAAGAAGAGTTCTCTGCTCCTCTACTCATTGCAGAATACCTTATGCCACCAGACTCGAAATTCTAGACCTAGAAAACCTAGGACTATGCCGCCTTTGGTCCAATCTAAGTATAGTTTATAAAATCATACATTGCAATGTCCTACCTGTCAATGAATACTTCAGCTTCAACCATAACAACACTAGAGCAAACAATAGATACAGACTCAAGGTTAATTGCACCAAAGTTGATTGCAGGAAATACAACTTCAGCAACAGAGTGGTCAGTGTCTGGAATACTCTGCCTGACTCTGTGGTTTTTTTTCTCCAAACCCCAAAAACTTTAACCTTAGACTGCCTACTATTGACCTCACCCCTTTCCTAAGAGGTCTGTAGGGGGCATGCATAAGCGCACCAACATGCCTACCGTCCCTATCCTATTGTATCTTTTTTTTCTTATATGTATCCCTGTATTCATAACTATGTTTTTGCTTATACCCATTACCTTGCAAGCAATTGACAAATAAAAATAAATAATGCAATAATGCGTTAGAAGACTAACAAACTAAAATGAATAAACTTGTGAACCAAAAACATGATTAGATATATGCTTTTTGTGCAATGCCCAGTTTAATTCCATGGAGTCTTATTCATATATTTGAGTCATACAGAACTGGAAAAAAATAACAAAAAGAAAGAGCCATAGTTATATGAGGAAAAAAACACACAACAGTTACTTGTAAAACCCATCAGAGAAATAGGAGATCCCTCCAGGGATGTCTTGACTGTAGAATTATTCTGAACATTCTCAGAACTCAATTATAAAGTACCTTTTTGTTGTTGAAACTGACACAAAATAAAGCCAATACAGGAATGTGATGGATGAACAAAAAAGGAGTATGCTAGGATGGAAAAATAGAGAAATGAGAGACATTAGAACAAGAGCTACAATAATCAAACAAATAAATTAAAGCAAAGATAGCCAAAACATATTTTCCTTGCGATTAAAATTTCATGCTAATCTTAAATAATATATTTGGTTGCTAGATATTTTTTTAAAAATAAAAGCTAGATAAGAAAGTGCAGTCTTAAATAAGGAAGAATACCTATATGAATGCCCCTTGCAGTTCCACTAAGATAAAAAATATGACAGCCAGCAAGTACTACAGTCAATACATTTACTGAAAAATAAAAACAATGTATTGACACTTTTAGGAATTTATTACAAATCTTCTAGATATGGAAGAAGCAATAAAATTGATATAAAAAGATAGATTAAATTGATTCATAGAGAGTGTCTTTATTTAATACCTTATCTTTTTAACTGTAGTGTGAACGTATTTAAAATATTTTAACACTACTTCTCATTAAAACAAAGGATTTTACAGCTTCTGGTGGTGATGCCTTGGTGAAAGGGTGAAGGGAGACCACTTTCCATCTCTGGATCCTGTTTTTTCACTTTTGGGGACCTTTCAGGGCGTGAGGAGCCTGGAGAGCCAAGCGGAGAAGAGGGGAAGCCTGGAAGATGGTGAGGCAAAATGCAATTGCCAGCTGGCAAGAAGGGAAACCCCTGAAAACCTGAAGTGAAAGTGTCTGTCATTTTATTATGGCAGACCCAAGGCCATGGCTGAACCATGAATAATGAGGAAGAGAGAAGATTATCAACAGAAAGTGTCACTGAAGTTAAAATCCCAAAGTTGCAACTGTGTTGATTTGCCAAAAGTAAGTTTGAACTTGTTTCCAAGGAAAAAAGAGCTCCAGTGAGGGGGTATAATTCAGCACTTTTTACAAATGGAAAGAGACTGAAGGAGAGGGGGTATAAGTTGGAGGTGAATAGTTCTAGGAAGCTGAAAGGTGGAGATTGAAATAAGACGAGAACTGGTGGGAGAAGAAGAAAATCCAGGGAAGCCAGAGGAGGAGGTGGTGAAAAGAAGGTGATAAGGGAGAGACGATTGACTTCTCTCTGCTTCTTGGACGGAGGGCGATTACGAGACCAACATGGCGAGTGGAGAAGGGGAAAGTGAAATCTGATCGGGACATGAGAGCAATACAAAGGAAAGGAAAGAAAGTCTTGGAAGGAAGAAGGAGGTGAAATGGAAGTGGAGAGACATTGAAAGGATCAGAAGGAAAGTCGGGACGGAGGTGAAAGTCGGAGGTGAGAAAGGCGAGACATGGAGAAAGGAGTGACTGAGCAATTTTCAAGAGGAAAGAGATGGCAGGACATTAATGGGAGCGGCGAAGAAGAAAATTTAGCAGAGAGTGAGCTGAAAGAGACGAAGATTGGAAAGAAAAGGAAAAGATACGAGTGGAGTCATAAAGAGAGAGACGTGGAGAGAGACGTGAAGTCATAAAGAGAGAGATGTAGTAGAAAGATAAAGTGGAAGAAAGGAGAGTGGAAAACGGTTTGGACGGGTGGTGAGATTGGAGAGAAAAGAAAAGGAAATCTTTGAGTGAGATGTATGAATTGTAAACTTTAAAGATAACAAAATAGGCTGGTATTGAAATATAAGTTTGATTTATATGATTAACATGATCTATATGATTTGTATGATTTGAATGTATTTGTCTATTAGAGCACTGTCTTAACAAAATTGTGGGTATAAGAAATCAAAAAGGAGGCTTTCTCCTTCTTTAATTTGAAATAACTTGATGGTATAGTTATCTTGACTAAATAGGATTATTGGGTTAAGGAACGTAGTGATAAATAATCTTAGAGTAGGATATTAAGTGTTTAAGAAGAATATATATTGCTGTGAGTATCGAGAATCTAAACCTTGACCCCTCTTTTATTGTATAAAGGAGAAACTACAATACATTGTGTATAGAAAGAAATAGAAAAGGGGTGTTTGAATAAGATATATAGAGATACATGCAGATATAGATCTTTCAATTGATCTTTCAACCTGACTACTGGATTACTGCTCTAAGTTAAAAGTGAATTAAGAAATTAAAAGGGGGGCCTTTTTGTCTTTCCTTCTCTATTGGGGTGATATTTGAGGTTATAATTATTTTGATTAAGTATTGTATATTGAATTAAGGAAATATAGTGATAAATAAGTTTGGATTACAATATTAAGAGATTAAGGGGAGTGTATATCTAGGTGATTCTATATAAATGGAAATTAGATTCCCCCTTTTATTATAAATAAAAGGAAAAAAAGAATAAATTTAATACTTTGTGCATAAGGAAAGACTGGAGGGCTTTGTCTGAATAGGATATTATTAGAAATATAGTGATATTGACTTTGAGATAGACAAAGGGATAACAAGTGGTGCTAATTCTATATAATTATAATAAAGAGATTTGAAAAGAAGAAGGAATAAATTGAAAGTAAGAGATTAGTTTAAAATATATTGTAAAGGAGATAATAAAATAGGTAGAAATAAATAGAGCTTGAAAATAAGACAAGTGCCATGACATTAGCCTGCAGAACAGCAAAGAAGACAACATCTAGTTCAACATTGACAATTACATCACCTGCTGGTCAAAAGGCAATTGAAGGAATGTCAGGGGCAGAAAAACAAACTGTAGCCAATATGCAAACAATACAGGCTTCGTTAATGACCATTCAAGAAACCATGCTTAAAATGCAAGAACAACAGATAAAAACGCAAGAGAATATTTCACAAAATCATATGGAATTGAAAGGCAATATTAATAAATTAGAAGACAAAGTTGATACTATACAGCAAACAATGCAAAAGAACGAGCAGAAACTAGAAGAGATGGAACTTAGAACAGTACAAAATGAAAAGAAGCTGGAACTAATGGACAACAGGATGATGACAATAAACAAAAGAATAGGAGAACAGATTATCCACCTAGAGATGGACCGCACTGCCTATTACTTGAGGTTTCAAAATATCATTGAAAGTAGAGATGAAGATCAAAATGTGCTTATGGCAGAATTACTTGCACCAGCTTTACAAAGGGAGACCCGAGAGATCCTGCTAGAAATCGACGAGGCCTATAGAGTTCAAATGAGTTACGCTCGACGTAACAGGTTACCCAGGGAAGTCCATATGCGATTTGCCAGGAAACAAGTAAGTAACATAATATACAAAATAACACGAAACGAACCTTTGGTTTATAAAGATAAAGAAGTGCAAACCCTGAAGCAGGTTCCCAAGAAGGTGTGTGAACAGAGAAAAGACTATAAGTTTTTGGCAACACAACTTATCCAGAAGAACATAATGTTTCAATGGTTAATTCCAGAAGGCTTGTTGGTAACAAGGTAGGAAAGAGCCTGCAAGAAGGTCATATTAAAAACCAATTCTGGAAATGTTTAGAATATCCTAAATTAGGAAGGTTATTTGTAGCCCTGGCAGATCAAAAACAGAAAGGGGTAGCGGTATATGTTAAAAAGGAAATTAAGGCAGTAGAAAAATATGTAGACCCACAAGGGAGAATTTTGATACTTGAACTAGAATTAGGGTACAAGCCAATATTATTAGTTGCAGTTTATGCACCAAATGATAACCAAAGTCAATTCTATAAGAGAATTATTGAGATGGGACAAGATAATGTATGCATTGTGGGAGATCTTAATGTGGTAGTAGATACTTTAGGATTATTTTAGTAATGCAAAGAACAAACAGAAAAGGAAAATTTTGCCCAGATCCTTTTCCAATATGACACAGGAACTAAATTTGATAGATCAATGGAGGAGAATAAATTTGGGGGAAAAAGAATTCACATTTTACTCTAACCCACACAAATCGTGGTCTAGATTAGACATGGCATGGATGAACACAAAACTAGGAAACCAACTAGATTTGATAGAGATTATGAGAAATGTATGGGCTGATCATAGCCCACTAAAAATAGCTTGGAAAGGAAGAAAAAGGAAGAGTAGAAGGTGGATACTTAATCCCCAAATTTTAAAGGAGAAAGATTTTGTAGAGAAAATTAAGAAAGAAATGGAACTTGTTTTTAAGGAAAATACAGTGGAGCAAACACCATTACAGAATTTATGGGATACAGCAAAGGCAGTCTTGAGGGGGCTGGTAACAGCATATACAGTGAAAAGGAATAAGGAAAGATGGCAAAATCAGAATAAATTACAGGAGGAGATTAAAGACCTAGAAAGTAGATTACAAAAAAACCCACAAGATGAAAAATTGAGGTGGTTAGCCCATAAATTAATATTAGAAAGAGAAAGAAGGTTGATACAAGAATTGGAGGATGATGATGGAAAATTAGAATATCGAATGACTGAGAAAAAGAAAATAGTACAAAAATATTTTGAACAACTGTATAGGGTAGATGGAATAAACCCTGAGAATATAGAACAATATTTGAAAAGGAAAGGTCTCCCAGAAATTAGAGAGGAACAGAAAGAGATATTAAATAAAGAAATAAGAGTGATAGAATTGAAAAGGGCAGCTGAAAGGCAGAAAGATAATAAGACGCCAGGGCTGGATGGTCTTCCAGCAGAACTGTATAAATGTATTTATGAATGTCTTGAACCAGTGATATTAGATGTGTACAATGAGGTATTAGACTTTGCTAAATTCCCCAATTCATGGAGAGAAGCAAATATCTCACTAATTCCTAAAGAAGATTTAGATCACAAACTAATTAAAAATTATAGACCAATCTCACTCCTGAATGTAGACTATAAAATATTTGCAACAATAATGTCGGAAAGACTAAAAATTATATTAAATGAACTTATTCATATTGACCAGAACGGTTTTCTAGCTTCTAGACAGATAAGGAACAATATAAGGATAGTATTAAACGATTAGAAAAAAGCAAGCGGGAACAGAGGACTGCCAGACACTCAAGGTGGCCACCTGGAACGTGGATTCGCTGACTGGACGCTCGACCGAGATGCGTCAGGGCCATGCGGGACAGGAAGCTGGACATCTGCTGCCTCCAGGAAACTCGCTGGAAGGGCAACAAGGCTACGACTATAGACGGCTACAAGATCATATACACCAGCTGTAAGGAAAACCGCGGCGGTGTAGCTGTGGTTGTCAGTCCAAGCTGGCAAAGTTCCGTCGCAGAAGTTAAGCGCCTCACAGACGACTGATGATAATCGTCGTAGCGACCGAGGCAGCGCCACACATCTTGTCCGCCTCGCCCCTCAGACCGGATGTCACGAGGAGGAGAAGGATACCTTCTGGGAACTGCTCGACATCCAACTCAGGCAGATCCCACACGAAGGCGACATCATCATCTCGGGCGACCTGAATGGTCATGTAGGGCGGGACAAAAACGGACACCAGTGCCACGGTGGGCACGGCACAGGCGATACGAATGAGAATGGCCAGAGGATCCTGGACTTTGCCGACTCCCATGATATGACCATCACGAATACCTGCTTCATTAGGCGAGAATCTCAACTCCTCACCTACCATAGCAGAAGCAGGAGCCACCACACACAGATCGACTACATCATCGTACGACGAAGAGCCGCTAAAAGCGTGCTCAACGCCAAAGGCGTACCGTACAATCGAGCAGTCAGCACAGGCCGCTGATGGCGAAGATCAGGATCAACAAGCCCAAGACCAGGATTGACAAAAGGAATGCAGACCAGCCACGAATCAAGTGGTGGAACCAGAAGAAGATGGCGGGACCCCTCATCAAACCGGAGCAGTTCCTGCAGATGGTCGACGGGCCACAGGAAGCGTGGTCCATGCTGAAGAGCACTGTTCACACTGCCGGCTGCCAACAGCTTGGTTGCACCAAGCCAGGACGGAGACGCATCGAGCGAGATACATGGCTCTGGACACCGGAAGTACAGGATGCCGTACACCTGAAGAAACGGCTCTACAAGGCCTTTCTTCAGGACAAGACCAGCGAAGCTCTTGCGAATACAAGGCGACCAAAAAGGCAGCCAAGAAAGCAGTAGTGACAGCCAGAAGCTCCCACTACGATGACATCTACGAGAAGCTGAACACGCGAGAAGGCGAGAATGAGATCTACCGCCTAGCCAAAAGCAGACACAGGAAGACCCTGGACATTGACCAGTTTCACGGGATCAATGACGAAAGGGGAAATTTGATCGTCAACCCCAGAGACGCGCATGGAGAGGTGGCGGCAATACTGAGAAGATCTCCACCGAGGAGTTCCACACCCACGAACCCCGCGAGGTGACCCAGTTGAAGGCCCAGTCTCAGGCATTTATGCCAGCGAGGTCGCCGATGCCATCAAGGCCATGAAAACGGTAAGGCAACAGGACCAGACGACATCCCTGCCGACTTCTGGAAAAAGGCACTACCGGGCTCGGCATTGTGGCTGTGCGAGCTGTTCAACAACATCGTCTCCACGGGAAAAGTGCCACCACGACTGGTACCGCAGCACCACTGTTCCGATCTGGAAGGAAAGGGCAGCCCAGCGGACTGCTCCAACTACAGAACCGGTCAGGTTACTGTCACACACTATGAAGATCTTTGAGCGTCGTCCCAGATAAGCGCATTCGGGACATCGTCGACATCAGCGTCAACCAGGCTGGATTCATCAAGAACTGCGGCACCACCGAGCGCCATCTTCGGTGTGCGGATGCTGATGGAGAGCTCACAGAGAGAAGAAAATCCCGCTCCACACCGCCTTCCTAGACTTGGAAAGGCCTTCGACCGGAGTCCCGCATGATCTCATCTGAGTACGCACTGCGGGATTTCCACGGCGTGCCTGAGCTGCTCGTACAATGGGTCCAACTCCTATACAGATGTCACAAAAGCCGTGTAAAGCGGCAGCTGGGATATCAGAGGAGTTTAATATTACCGCCGGCGTACACCAGGGCTCTGCTCTCACCACTGCTGTTCATTCTGGTGATGGACACAATTACACACGACCTGTACACGCCCGCCCATGGACGCTGCTCTACGCCGATGATGTGTTCCTGGCCAACCTGTGCAAGGCTGAACTAGAGCACCGAGTCCAACAGTGGCACGACCGCCTCGAGCAGTTCGGGCTCGGCTGAACCTAAAGAAGTCCGAATACCTGACCACTGACAATGAAATGACAGGCTCCATCCACGTGAACGGGCAGGAGCTACCGCGCGCCTCCACCTTCAAGTACCTGGGAACTACTCTTGGGGGAAGAAGGCCTACTACAAACTGAGGTGGCAGCCAGGATCAATGCAGCGTGGGGCAAATGGAAGTCCGTCACGGGCGTCCTCTGTGACAAGAAGATGCCGATGCGCCTGAAGGCGAAAATCTATAACTCTGTGGTGCGCCCTGCGTTGGCCATATACGGCGCAGAGTGCTGGCCGACGACCAAAGAAGTCAGCAGACTCCAGATAATGGAGATGCGAATGCTCCGATGGTCGGTAGGCCTCACCCTACTCGATCGCGTCAGGAACGAAGAAGTGCGTGAGACGGTTCAACGTCGTGCCCATCCCCACGGTCATGAGGCAGTCCCGGCTACGATGGTTCGGCCACGTGAGCCGCGCCAAGGAAGAATCCATCATCAAATCTGTAATGAAGGTGACTGTCGGAGGAGCGAGACCGCGTGGTAGACCTAAACAACGCTGGATGGACACGATCAAGGCCGATCTAGAGATCGCGAAGGCAGACCCGACACACGTGGCAGACAGAAAGGTGTGGAAGCAGTACTCAAGGACATTAGCGGACCTCGCCCGAGCGCGAGACAAACGCTGAAGAAAAAGAAGAAGAAGATTAAACGTATTAGAATACTATGAGGCCCATCCGGGAAAGCAGGCAGCGTTGATTTTCTTGGATGCTCAGAAGGCCTTCAACAATCTCAGCTGGTAGTTCTTGATCCAACAGGTCAAAAATATGGGATTTGGATCTAAATTCAAGAAAATGATAGGCACAATTTATTCGAACCAAAAAGATAGGGTAATTATAAATGGGGAGATTACTAAAACTTTAAGATTATGAAAGGTGTTAGGCAGGGATGTCCAATGTTGCCTCTGCTTTTTATCTTGACCATCTGCTTTTAAATCAGATTAGACAAAGAAAGGAGATAATTGGACTGAAAAGCAAAAAAGAAGAATATAAAGTACAGGTGTTTGTGGACGATTTAGTGTTTTTTGTGGAAGATCCAATGGAGTCAGGGACCTATCTAATTCAAGAATTAGAAGAATATGGGGCGGTAGCAGGACTAAAAATTAATAAAGATAAAACAAAAGTAATAACTAAAAACTTGATAGAAAGTCAAAAAAAAAACCAATTGGAAAGGAAATTGGAACTACAAAATGTCAAAAAAACTTAAGTATCTAGGAATTTGGTTAACAGGAAGATGCTCTTCCATAAAAGAGGATAATTATATGAAATTACTTTCACAGATAAAGAAAGATCTGGGGAAAATTACAACTATCACTATTAGGCCGAATAGCGGCCATAAAAATGAACATACTACCGAAACTATTGTACTATTTTCAAACAATACCTATAAAATTGGATAAGAATTTTTTTCAGGAATTAGATAGGATGGTAATCAAATTTATATGGACGAGGAAAAAAGCACAAATAAAATTGAAAACATTACAAGTTAGTAGAACCAGAGGCAGCCTTGGACTCCCAAAATGCGAAACATATTATATCAAGCAGCAATTTTACTATGGGTTAAGGAGTGGATAAACTTAAAAAATAAAAGAATTTTGGCGATAGAAGGTCATGACCTCCGCGTTGGGTGGCATGCCTTTCTATGGGATAAAAAGAAAAAGATCCACTCCTATTTCCATAGACATTTGATAACGAACTCACTTTAACGAACATGGGAGAAATTTTTTTAAAAGCATTATTTGAAAAGACCAAACTGGATCCCACCTATGGAACCTATATTATATCCAAATACAAGGGTCACTAAAAAAATGATTAGATATAAAGAATTGGTAGATGAATAGGGGGAATTAAAAACACTGGATAAACTAAAAGAACAAGGGATAGTATTAGACTGGTGGGTATATTTGCAAATTCAAACTATATTTAAGAAAGATGTAAAGGAGCTAGGGATAGATAAAGATTTACAAAAATTGGACCAAATCTTGACAGGCAAGGATATAAAATTTATAACATGAACATATAATTATTTACTGGAGGTAGAACTAGAGGAGGAAATTGTTAAGGGACCAATGATTGCTTGGGTGAGAAATATGGGTAATAATATAAATTTGGATGAGTGGGAAAAGACTTGGACCGAGAACTGGAAATTGTGTATATATGTCCAGATGCACACTGAAATGAGATTTAGGCAGTAGGTTCTGATCAACACAAAATTCATTGGCAAAAGACAACAATAAAAGGGAATAAAAGATTCATTGTGAACATAGTTGTCCTATTTTCCTGAGATAATTATACTAATAGTATCTATCTATTTTTGTTTTGACATTCCTGAAATGTAATCTCTTAATAATGAAAAGTGATCACAATTATGCACTTTCTTCCATATAAGAAGCAGAAATGAATTAACTTTCTAAATAAACTAACTAATTTTACAGCCTGTTTCTTCCAGCTCTGCTATTTGGATTGATTAATGTTTGATCATCTTTCTAAAGTTCAAGAGATATATTTAACAAAATAAACTGATGTCTAAGAAAGGGAAGGTATATGAGATTTTTCTCTTTCTATAAGGAATGTCTGTGCCAAGACACTGTCTGCCTGATCTATCCAAACATATTCTCATTGCATTTGATTTTTGAAGGCACATAGGGAGAAATGATTAGAATTAAGTTTAAAGTTGAAGAAATTACTTTTGTAGCAAAACAACTGGCATTGTCAAAGTGTTGAAAAGAAATGGAAAGCTTAACCAAAAATAATTGTAAAAACAAAATTTGAATTAAAACCTTACTTTTTTCTACTTTGAATTGTTCCAGAGTAAAAAAAAATAAAAAAAAGTGTGCTAACAGTCACAAGGACAAATCTGGCTCAGCTGTGGAAAAGGGAAACTTTTTGCCAATAATAGATTAGGAAACCAAATTTGGGGAATATGGAATCACAGCAAAATTAATAATATACATCCAGAACATTAGCTTGATTAATTTAAGCAAGAGTGGCTTATATATAATATGTCACACAATAAGCCAAATTCAGACAGTTAAGAGTACAGTTCTTATGGGAGAAACAATTATATAGGACAGTCAGTTTAGTGTAATGGTTAAGTGTTATGTCTGTGGAACTGGTTGGAGTTCCCAACCAGGTCCGCTGTTTGAGCGGGAGCACCAGCCGCTCCCATTGGCTGGCTCCATTTGACAGTCGGCTATAAAAGCCGGCTGTCGAGCAGAGCCAGCCCCGTTGTCGCCAGCTAGTCTGCTAGTTAGCAAGCAGACGCGACAACCCTTTATTCTCTGCAATAAAGCCTTGTTAGTTGTGCACGCTCTGGCTTCTGCCTCTTCCTTACCATCGCTCCACAACACTGGCGACGAGGATGGGATGCGGTCGAAGGCTAGCCAGATGCGTCTGCTTCAAAGAGCTGTAGTCACGAGCGCTGAAGCCGCAACCGCCAATGCTCACAAAGAGCGCGAAATTCAAAAAACCGCCATTGCTTTGAGCTGAACTCACTGAAGCGAGCCACGGGCGCTGTAGCCGCAGCCGCCGGCGCTCACAAAGAGCGTGAAATTCAAAAAGAGCTCCGTAGCCTAGAGAGACAGTCACAGCCTGCGCTCTTTTAAGAGCGCGAGTTCAAAAGACGACTGAAGAAGACGAACCCTGCATTCTCACAATGAATGCTAATCCAGCATTCCCACCATTCAAGCCAAAAGAGGAAACGTGGGACTCCTACAAAAATCATTTCAGCCATTTCCTCGATGCCATCGGGTTAGCTGACGCTGCTGAACATAGGAAGAAGTCCTATTTCCTCAGCTATTGTGGGGCTGCAGTTTTTGACACCGCTACAGCGTTAGTCGGCCCACGTCCCATGGGATGAACTACAAGAAATCCTCTCCAACCACTACTCGCCAAAACCATCCCAGATAGCCAGGAGGTACGCCTTCAGAATTAGGAAACAGGCAGAGGGGGAGTCAATCAATGAGTATATGGCAGCCCTGAGGACAGCTGCCTTGCAGTGCGGGTTCAAAGACTATTTAGAAGACATGTTGTTGGACCAGATCGCCTGTGGGGTTAGAGACCTGAGACTCCAAAGACGTTTGCTGGCAAAAAAGGACTTGAATCTATCCCTAGCCATGGAGGAAGCCCTAGCTGCTGAGCTCTCTGCCCAATCAGCAGCCGAGATTCAAGGCACTCCATTAAAGCCCAGCAGTTCCACCATCCATTCAGAAGAAGTGCTCAGTGAAGAAGACCCCACAGACTCATCAGACATTAACCGCCTTAAGCATCAGAAGCCTTCACAGGTAGGAGCGGGACAGAGAAACAACTTCGCCCCCAAACAACCTCCCATTTGCCTAACCTGCGGAGGCTCCCACTCTAGGGCATCCTGCAGGTTTAGAAACACCATCTGCCTGAATTGCCAAAAGAAGGGTCACCTCGCTAGAGTCTGCCAAGCAGGGCGCACCTTGCCTCAAAGACCTCCACCACCTTCTAATTCCCAAAGGCAAGTGGAGGACTGCTACACCTGCTACCACGCTAACCATACTTCCCAAACCCTGATAAAATCAAAATTTCTGTGTTCCTAGAAGGTAAACCCTGCAGGATGGAGGTAGACACGGAATCTGCGCTCTCAATCATCTCCTGGGAAACCCTGAAGAAGATCCAGCCCAGGCTGTCAAAGAAGCAGCTACAAAGATGCGGGACTACCAGGGCAAGAACATCCCTGTCCTCGGGAAAGGCAAGTTTTTCATTCAATTCCAAGCCTTCAAAGGCCATTTGCCTTTAGTGGTTGTTAATGGTGCCCTCCCCAGCCTGTTGGGGCTAGATTGGTTTCTCTCCTCGGCCTTAGTGTAACTGGGATCCATGCTGTCTCAACTTCTGACGTAGATGCATTATTTTCAGATTATTCTGATGTGTTTAGCAGCGAGCTGGGTTGCTATTCTGGCACCCCCATCTCTTTCTCTGTAGACCCCCAGGCAATCCCTCTTCGCCTAAAGCCACGCAGGGTGCCTTTCGCCATCCGTCCCAAATTGGACGCAGAATTAGATAAGCTACTTAAGCAAGGGGTGTTAGAACCTACTGATTTTGCCAAATGGGAGACCCCCCATAGTCACCCCACTCAAGAAGGATGGCAGTTTAAGAATCTGTGCAGACTACAAAACCACCCTCAACCGTTACCTACAGGTCAGCGCATACCCTGTCCCTGTTATTCAGCACCTGTTACACACCTTTGAACCCGGCACCATTTTCGCCAAGTTAGATATGTCCCAGGCATACCAACAGTTCCCTGTTGATGATCAGACAGCTGAATTACAAACCATAGTCACTCATAGAGGGGCATTCAAATGTAAACGCCTCCAATTGTGTAAGTGTGTCCCGGGTATATTCCAATCACTCATGGAAAAGATTCTCCAAGGTCTCCCCAGGGGTTGTTCCTTATTTCTGATGACACACCTTAGTCTCAGCTATTGACAGACTTCAACTCATACAGAGGGTCAGGGCGGTTCTAGAGAAGTTTAGGCAGCATGGCCTCAAGCTTAAAAGGGAGAAGTGCGCCATCGCCACTAGGCAAGTGGACTTTCTGGGTTACAGGATAGATGCCTCTGGCATCCACCCAATTGAGTCAAGGTAAAGGCCATCCATGAGGCACCCACACCGACTAACAAGACGGAGCTCCAAGCTTTTCTGGGGCTACTAAACTTTTTACGCCCTCATTTCTCCCGCACAAAGCATCTGTCGCTGAACCCTTACATAGTCTGTTAGATAAAGACTCACCCTGGCATTGGGGACCCAAAGAAGCCCATGCTTTCAAGTCAGTCAAATCCTTACTCACATCGGAGGCAGTCTTAATTCAGTTTGATCAACGACTCCCTGGTCCTAGCTGCTGACGCATCCCTTTTGGGATTGGGGCTGTCCTAAGCCACAGACTTCCCAACGGCTCGAGGCACCAATTGCCTTCTTCTCTAGGACCTTCTCTACGGCAGAAAGGAACTACAGTCAAATAGATAAAGAGGCCCTGGCTGCGGTTGCTGCAGTTAAAAAGTTCCATGAATTTTTGTTTGGGCACCATTTTGAACTTGTAACTGACCATAAACCTCTCCTGGGACTCTTATCTGGAGATAAGCAAACCGCATGAGGTACTTTCACCCAGAATGACCAGATGGACTTTGTTTCTGGCCGCTTACTCATTCAAGTTGGTGCATCGACCTGGCAAGAACTTGAGTCACGCCGATGCCTTAGTCGCTGCCCCTACCAGTCCCAGTCGAAGACCCAGTACCGATTCACGCCATTTTTGAGGTCAACGAACTTAAACTGCCAGTGACAGCCGAGGACATTGCTGCGCACTCAAAAAAGACAAGATAATTGCCCAGGTTCTGGACTGGGTGGGAAGGGGGTGGCCAGAAACTCAATGTACAGTTGACTTTGCTCCTTTTAAAACCTGTCAGCAGGAACTGTAGAAGCTACAGGGATGTCTATTGTGGGGTACAAGAGTAGTCATTCCAGCCACCCTTCGTGTACCCATCCTGAAGGTGCTTCACGAGGGCCACCCGGCATCATAAGGATGAAGGCTTTGGCCCGCAGCTACGTTTGGTGGCCCGGCATGGATGCCCAAATCGCCAGCTGGGTAAGCTCATGCCAACCTTGCCAAGAAACCAGGGCTGCCCCACCAGCTGCCACACCCACCAGGTGGGAAAATGCTAGTGCCCCTTGGTCTCGCCTGCACATCGACCTGGCTGGACCGGTGCATGGCAGGACCTTCTGGTGGTCGTGGACTCCTACTCCAAGTGGATAGACTTGGCCCTGCTTCCACCATTACCACCACCCAAGCAATAGTTAAAGCCCTGACCCGTTTATTTGCCACCCATGGACTCCCTGACACACTGGTGTCTGACAATGGCCCGCAGTTCACATCATGTGAGTTCAGTATGTACGTTGCTAACTTGGGCATCAGACACATCCTTACAGCTCCCTTTCACCCCGCTTAGCAACGGGATGGCTGAGAGAGCAGTCAGGTCAGCCAAGGAGGCACTCGCCAGGTTTGGCCAGGAAAACTGGCACTCTAAACTGTCTCGTTACCTTCTCAGCCAACATACGACGCCTTGCACCACTACTAACAAATCCCCTGCCGAGCTCTTGATGGGGAGACGCCTTAGGGACCACCCTGGACAGGTTACACCCCACTACTGCCCAGACACCCTTTAGGGTCTGACAGTCTGGTCAGAGACTTTGCCTTGCATGACCTGGTGTACGCCAGGAACTATGCGGGGATCCTTTGTGGGTACCAGGTCAAGTCGTGTCAGTCACAGGTCCATGATCCTACAGGGTCCTCCTGGAAGATGGACGCCAGTGGCGGAGACACGTGGACCAACTCAGAAGGTGACGGAGAAGTGCGGCCGATTCGACCCAACCCAACCTGCCAGCGCCAAAGTCTCCCTGCCGGTGCCAGACGGAAGCTCCCTGCGGGACCCGGTCTTCCCCGTCGATCAGGAGAGTTTGCTGGAGGACCTGAGTTTCCGGCTAGAATCACCGAACCAACAGCCGAGCGAGCCAGTTTGCCAACCGGACCTAGCGACTCGCCCAGGTCAGCCCGAACAGGGGGAATTGCCGAACTCTCAGAACGCTACGCCAGGTCAAGCCCATGCCCCAACAACCGTCGAGGTGTGTCCCGAGGGCCTGGACTTGACACCAGCCAACAGTTTACCCGAGCTGCGACGTTCTGGTCGCCAGCGCAGACAACCGACTTACCTACAGGACTACGCATGTTCCCAGCTGGGGGAAAGGAGTGTTATGTCTGTGGAACTGGTTGGAGTTCCCAACCAGGTCCGCTGTTTGAGCGGGAGCACCAGCCGCTCCCATTGGCTGGCTCCGTTTGACAGTCGGCTATAAAACCTGGCTGTCGAGCAGAGCCAGACCCGTTGTCGCCAGCTAGTCTGCTAGTTAGCAAGCAGACGCGACAACCCTTTATTCTCTGCAATAAAGCCTTGTTCGTTGTACGCTCTGGCTTCTGCCTCTTCCTTACCATCGCTCCACAACATTAAGAAACCAAATTAAAACCTGGGAGATCATGAATTCTAATCCTACCTTGGACAGAAAGCCAGTTGGATAATCTTGGGCCAGTAATCACTCTCAGCCCTAGGAAGGAGGCAAGGGCAAACCATCTTCAAAATCTTGTAACAGTGACTGAAAGCCCACTCACCAAAATTGATATAAAGATAATAAATAGAGGCGATTTCAGTGATTATGCAGCAGTTATCAGTTGAGTATAGTGGGAGGGACTTTAAAACTATGTATGTTATTAATATAGTTTTATTGATTTTTATATTTTTATTTTTTATCTTTCTTTGCATGATTATGCGCATTAACAATGGTAATTAGTGGTGATATCAATATGAATATCATATTTAGAGTTAATAGATCCCTTTAATTATTTTATTACTATATATTGCTACTACTATCATATATTGAATGAATGAATGAAATGATGAATTTTAAATGTTGATAATTATGAATCAGTAATTTCTAATATTTTATTCTTTATCCAGTATGTCTTTTTTTGTCTTCTTCTCTTTTCTACCTATTAAATTTTGTTCTTTAATGAAATACTTTGAAAGGATTGTTCCTGTGCCAAATGTTGCTCCATTTTTTCTAACCTAATTTTCACTTTTAAAAAGAGAAATATTATAAATTGTGTTGTCATACTATTCAATGAATTATCAGATTCTCACTAAATCAGATAATCCCTTGGAAATTGGAAATTAGGAGCTAACAATCCAAGATCTTGAATGAGTCTCATAGTCTGAATTATCTCAAACTATGTTTACCATGTAGGTGTTAGTGACCATTTGCCTTTATTCCCTCCACCTACTCTCAACAGTACCTGATCCATATAAAGAAACAATTTGCCATGGCTATAATGTCAAAGGTATGATTGGTGCCATTAACTAATATTTGGGTGTAGGCCGGCTCATACCCATACTTTCCTTGAACTGCTGGGGATTAAGCATGACTGTATCAGAAGAAATCATACTCCTAAATTTCAGATTCTCAGATGCCAAATTTCTTCACACAAATATGATGAAGCTGAAAATATATTTTTGTAGCACAATATTATATACTGAATATTGACCACTTGTGAAATGATTTGATTAATGGATGCAAGAAAAGAAACAAATAACAATGGGGTATGTTTCTAAATGTTTTGAGAATGACTAAGGACTTTTGGAGTGTATGAAATTTGTTTAAGTATTAATGGATTGATTGCTGAGTTAAAGCCTGTCCTCTTTTCACTATAGATTGATGGACTAGTGCTGAGGTCTTTCATACTTGACGCTCGGATTTGACTTGAAAATTCTGCCAAGTCTTTTACTCTGAAATTTATCTTAATTAGATCTGAAAGACCTGCCACAGCAGAATAGTCACGCCGATTAAAATGAAAAACAGGAGAAATTACTGATCAAATTAATCATAATGCTGGGTTACAGCTGTAGGTCTGATGTAATTTGCCACTCCAGTGACTTACATCAGCACAGGCATAGGAAAAAGAGCTGGTGTTACACTGATCCATAACACCAGCCAGCTTCAGGCAGCCCATCAGGACTCTTATTCCATTCATTCTCTTGGCTTAGTCTGACCTCAGTGCAGCCTCTAGAAATGCATAAGGCAAAAATAAATAAAAGAATATAAAAGAAAGAAAGAAAATATCCTCTATCACAGGGATCACACGGTGCTTATGAAATGTATGGATTTGTTCCTTTTTTCTCATGCACTATATGTTCTCTTATATACCATGCCCACCCGCACATAGAACTCCTAAAGCAGAAAAGAAAAAAGTAAAGAGTAACAACCTTTTCAGAAACTTACTTTGGAAACAAAGCTTTTAAATGAGTGGTGAGTAAAAATACATAGGAACCAGGAATCCTCTGCAAGATAATTAATAAATTTGACATCTTATCTAGTTGGATGACTTGACGATTCATTTAAAAATCATAGCAATTGAATACACCTTATCATAGAATAAAATAGCTAGAAAGAACATGGAAGAACTCCAGGAAATCATTAAGACTATGACAGTCCGAATTGTTTCATTAAGTTAATGTAAATATTTATGTACAGCAAGTGGAGAATCACTCAAGATATTTAAATGAGTCACCTCTGCCCCACTCCAGCTGGTGAACTGTTGCTGTTCTAGACACACATTGCAATATTTCAAGAGGTCTAATGACCAGGCAGATGCAAATCTTTAGGGATAACTTTTTCCAACCCTTTTCAATGCAACAACTCTGGATAATTTTTCTTGTCACGGGAGAGAAACAATTTATATCCCCATCATGGAAGAAATATGAATTTGTGGCATAGATTTAGATTTTTCAGGATTACAAAGCTACAACCTAAGATAACCCTAGATATGCAGCAAGTCCAACCTAAACTCTGTTTATAGATCAGAAGTCTTATTTATCTATTCCACCGACTGACCAAATGAGAGAATTACTTTAATTATTTATTCTAGTGAAAACTAAAATAATAATAAGCATTACTACTATTTTTAATATTATTCAATTCAGCTCCTTTGCAGGCCAGTAGAGAGGCATATAGTTTGCTCCATACTGCAAATACCCTTAGATACATACACAGACATACAAAGACATAGTTACACAGAGAAAAAGAGGGAAGGGGAGGGAGGGGAGAAGAGAGAGTTGGGGGAGGTGAGATTTGCCATGCATATATTGTTATCTATTTTTGGAGATCCAGGAAGCAATACACTCATGTATTATTACTCTTTGAATTAGGATAATTTAAGAATATGTTTTTATCTTTTTAAGGATAAAAAATAAACAAGACAGCAGTTTCAAGGCCATGTTGAAGAGATGGAATATTTAACAGTAGCACATTATGTTCTCCTTTTATGTTCTACATGTTTATATTTATGTTCTACCATTATCTGAATAATATTTATACTTTTTAATATTCTACACATAACGCATAAAACATCTTTACATTTTTATGCCCATATTACACACAAATACAACTTCTCCAAGCTGATGTAATGCCTGCAAGGCTAAAACTAGATTTGAAACTGAAGTCTGAACTTTTAAGTTACATCACCTTTTTTAATCTAGAGAAATCCACGAATGAATGAATGAACTTTTCTAACACAAAAGGAATCTAATTCCTGTTACAATCAACTATGTAAGAGTTTATGATGTTTATGAAAGTATCTGAGCTCAGTATGAACTCAGAACAAATATGAGACATATTTCTAATATAGCAACAGTTATACCTGTTCTACTCTTTTTAGACTGCTTATGTACCTGTTCTACTCTTTTAAGGCTGCTAATATGCTCAAACATCTCCAAACTCAAAGAAAACTTCTTTCCATCACATATACTATCCTTCAATGTCTTTTCTTTTTTCTTTTTTTAATGCATTTTCTTAAGCAAATGACTAAAGAATTAAAATAATGAATTGATAAGTGACAAACTAAATTCTAAGACTGGTTAACTATCTTTGGGTCAGATGAAATTACAAAGAGCTTGGAAATCTCCCAACCTACAGCACAAAAAAGGCCCTGTTTCATCTCGCCTCCATATAAAAAACACAATAGAAGGCATGATATAAATAATGCATTAATGAATAGAAGATTCTGTGTACTAGTGTAGATTTGCTACTGCAAGCAAGTAGTTGTCGTCTTTGTATTTTGCTTCAAAACAAAATAAGGATTAGAACTAAAGAATATGTGCAATATTGCATTGGGGAAAAGAGAACTGTTAAAAAGAATATACCATTAAAACATACAGGGTGGGGAATCCAAGGGAAGTAAGCATTTTTTGAAGCCCTAGGGAACTTCTGCAATTCTATGAGGATCATAGTGAGTTGGCACATCAAATATAAAACAGATCTATCTGCTCATGAAACACCAGAGTTCCTCTTGCCAGTGTTCATCACACTTGAGAAATATAGAAGGAGAAAGCTCTCAAACTCTGGAAAAGCACAGACCAAAATCAAAAACATTTTATCATCTATGAAATACTGAAGACCTTAGGAAAAGAGAAACTCTCTGTCACTCATCCCTAATGATGTGGCTGGCAACGGCTTCAATGAAGCAATATGTGCATGTAAGCAGAGGTATATTGTATGAAGCACTGAAAACTTCCAATCTACAGCACAGTCAAATGATGCCAAAAATGCTGATCATGGGATAAAAATGTGACTGAATTCAGCCAAAGGGACTGCATTTATCAAAAAAGCTGACTAGTGAAATGACTGGTTTACTATTATTTATTCATTAGTAATGGAAGCACAAAAACAATTCTAGTTGATACTTAACTTAGCATTTTGTCTACTAACTTAGCTTTGCATCTTGGCAGATGAACATTGACAAGAGAAACTCTGGTATTTCATGAGCAGATAGATCTGTTTTATATTTATTTATTTATTTTGTTGAGCATGTATTAAAAAACAGGTATAAAATAACAGGTATAAACATGATTATTAATACATGAAATGGATACGAATAAAAGGGAATGTTAGGACAGGGATGGTAGGCACATTGGTGTGCTTATGCCTGCTCCTTAAAGACCTCTTAGGAATGGGGTGAGGTCAACAGTAGACAATGTGAGGTTAAAGTTTTTTGGGTTTGGGGAAGAAACCACAGAGTCAGGTAGAGTATTCCAGACATTGAGTAATCTGTTCCTGAAGTCGTACTTCCTGCAATTGAGTTTGGTGCTGTTTACCTTAAGTTTGTATCTATCATATGCTTGTGTATTGTTGTGGTTGAAGTCATTGATGGGTAGAACATTGCAATAGAAATTTTTATGTACTATGCTTAAGTCAGACTGAAGGCGGTATAATTCTAAGTTGTCTAAGCCTAAAATTTCAAGTCTGGTGGCATAGATATTCTGTTGTGGTTCGCCAGCAGCAGGTGTGGGTGGCTGAGATCTCAGAGAGTGAGGACTCAGATGAGGGGCCTGCGTGTGAGGCAGTGATGGGGCCAGGACCATCAGGGAGTGGAATGCTGCCTTTAGAGATTGTGGAGGCTGCCAGCAGTGATGAAGAGGTCCCTGAGGAGCCTGTGCCAATGTGTGTGTGCGCACGGCTGCTCGAAGGAAAGAGCAGCTGCAGCAGCATGGGCGACTTGGGAGTAAGGCTGCAAGGTAATGCCCCCTCCCTTAAGAGATAAAAGCCAGCTGAGAAACTGGAGTTCTTTGCGGGAAGCAGTTTTTGCACTCAAGCCTTGTGGACATTCGGAATATCTTGGTTGGTGTTTGGAGACTCTTTCTGTTTGAACTATTTCTTAGTAACTTTACCTAGGGTTCTTGGCAGCCTTGCACAACCTTGGCAAGGCTTGTTCTTATCAGAGATAATTAGTTTGAAACAGCCTTTTAACCGTGAAGGAACGGAATTTGTAAAAAATCATTAAAAGGTTTTGCGGTTACCTCTGTTTCATGTCTGTTTCCTTGGAACAAGGTTTGGGTCAGAACAGATTCATTCATTCATTCATATATATATATATACACAACAAACATAAACAAACACAAACATAAAACAACAAATGAAACCATCTTTCCATTGTACAGTGTGTCAGTTGGTACATATCTTTTGTGCACAATATCAGCAGTCTTCATATTATAATTTACAACTGTGCCTACTATATTATATTGTATTAACCCCTTATTAGATTTAATTATAAATTCACATCATTCTTTTCAAGCAAATCTCAACTATTACATGACCTAATATGTAATATCATTCATTTCATTATAATCAATTATAACATATCATTAGCTTATCTTATCATTACTATTATGTTATATTTATATTATAATATATTTTATTTCCTTATTTTCTTATCTAGCCATTGATAAAATAGATACCAAATTTTGTAATATTCTTTGTCTTCTTGCTCTCTAATTCTTAATGTCAATTTACTCATTTCTGCACATTCCATTATTTTCTTAATCACATCCTCTTCTATCGGAATTTTTTCACTTTTCCAATTTTTGGAAAATACAATTCTAGCTGCTGTTAATACATTTATAATTAGATATATCAATTCTTTACTATATCCTTCAGGTAAGATACCCAATAAAAATATATCTGGTTTCAAGTCTATATGCTGTTTTGTCATTTTTTCCAGCCCTGTATGAATTTTAATCCAGTATCTCTTGGCTTCCACACATGTCCACCACGTGTGATAGTATGATCCAGGTATCTGATGACAACTTCCAATATTTCTCCGATTTGTTCCCAATTGGGTAGACCAAAACCTTCTCTTGATCTAGCATCTTGTAGCAATTTTAATTTAATTCTTGCCTTCTTTCCCTGCCATATATACTTCAGTATTATATTACAGTATTTAGATCCTCAAAATATTCTTTCCCTATATTTGTCTGAAACAAATATAAAAATATAAATCTTAATTGTAGATATTCTCCCTATTAGAGATAATTGTAAATTTTCCCAGTTTTTCAAATCTGTGGCAATCTGTTGTTTGAGTTTATAATAATTATCTTCTTTGAGTGTTCCACATCTTGCTGTTAATTATATTCCTAAATATTTAACTTTATTTGTGTTCTGGATATTCAATCTCTTTTTTAATTCTTCCCTTTGTTTTTTCACCATATTCTTGGCCAAAATCTTGGTTTTATCTTTATTTATTTTCAAACCTGCCACCTGTCCATATTCTTCAATCTTTTCTATCAATTTAGGTGCTGTTTTTAGTGGTTCCTCTAATATGAAAATGAGATCGTCTGCAAATGCTTGTAACTTATATTCCTCTTTTTAAATTTTCATTCCCTTTATTTCACTATCATCTCTAATATTTCTATTTAGGACCTCCAAAGTCAAACAAACAGCAGCAGGGACAGTGGGCATCCTTGCCTAGTTCCTTTTTTAATATTAATATTATCTGCTAAGTCTCCATTTATCTTTGCTTATAATATATTGCCTCTATAGCTTTAATAATTTTTTCACCATAAACTACCAATTTATATTATCAAAAGCCTTTTGTGCATCTAGAAATACAAAGGCCATTTGCTTCTCAGAATGTGTTTCATAATATTCCAAAGTGTTCAAAATTATTCTCATATTGTCTTTTATATGCCTTTTTGGCAGAAATCAATTTAGATCAGTATGTATGAAATTGTTCAGATATCTCTTAAGTCATTCTGCCATTATTGAGGCAAATATGTTATAATCTGAGTTCAGCGGGGAAATAGGTCTGTAGTTTTTAACTTGCTGTAGGTCAGTGTCCTCTTTTGGTAGGAGAGTAATATAAGCCTCTGTCCATGAGTTTGGTATTTTAGTTTTTGACAAAACTTCATTCATCACTTCAAGCATTGGGATACTTAAAAATTCCTGTAAAGTCTTCTAAAATTCTTCTGGTAGCCCATCCGGGCCCAGAGCCTTCCCAGTATTTTGTCTCTTTAATGCCTCAGTTAGTTCCATCATTGTTATTTTCCCTTCTCACATTATTTTAATATCCTCAGATATTTGGGGTAGTTCTGCTCTTTGCAAATATTGTTTAACTTCTTTTTCATCAATATTCTCTTCATTGTATAGTTTTTCATAATATTTCTGTACTACCTTTTCTTTTCATCATTTCCATTGCAAATCTTTCCTTGGTCATCTATTAATTGCATTATCTTTTTCATTTCTCTCTCTTTTTTCAATTTACACACCAACCATCTGCCTGGTTTATTTGCATTTTCAAAGAAATTCTGTTTGGCATTCCTACTTTTTTGAGCTAACTCTTCTTTTTCCATCAACCCTATTTTGTGTTTAACTATATCCATTTGCCTTTTAATATCCTTTTTTTGTGGCTGTCTTTGTAAGTCCCCTTAAAGTTTCTTATAGTCTTCCTCTAACATCTGTTGCATTTGTCTTTTTTTTACAGTTCTTTTTTTCATATAGTCTATTATCAGTCCTCTGGCATAGGCCTTCATGGTATCCCATAAGTTTTATAGTGAGGTATCCTCCTTGTTGTTTTCTTTGAAGAAAAAGGCCAATTCTTTTTCCATATTTTGTGTAATTTTTTTTTCTTTCAATATTGTATTATTCAAAGTCCATCTGGATCTTTTCCTTTGTCCTTGCCATTTAATCCATACAGGGTTGTGGTACGCCCAAGTACTTGTTTCAATATTAACTTCTTGTATATTTGAGATTAATTCTATTGACATCCAAATCATATCTATTCTTGACCACGATAAGTGTCTGTTGGATTAAAAGATATATTGTCTATTCTTTGCATTTCTTTCTCTCCAAACATCTTTAATGCTGAATTCCTCTACCATTTTGAAGAAGGATTTTGCAAGTGTCTTTCTATTTTGTTTATTAGCTTTCTGTGTTGTATCATCTAATTTTGTATCTACTATCCCATTAAAATCTCCCCTAAAACATATATTATCATATTCCAATCCTATAATTTTCTTATGCAATTTTTTGTAAAATTCTTCTTGTTTTTCATTGAGAGCATATATTGCTACTAAAAGTATGTTTATGTTGTTGTCAATTATTTCCACCCTTAATATTCTTCCTTCTTCATCCATAAAAATTAATTCAGCTTTGATCATGTTCTTAATGTATAGAGCAACTCCCCTTTTTTGTTGTTGTACCAATGAAGTATATAAATTGCCAATTTTAGGATGTTTCAATACCTGAGTACATGTTTTTTTTTTATATGAACGTCTTTCAAGCAGATTATATTTAATTTTAATTTTTCTAATTTATGGAATATTTTCCTCCTTTTGGTGGCCAAATTCAATCCAGTTATATTTATTGTAATCAATTTCTTTTCTTTCATTATTTATACTTTATATGTAGGGTTTACACCTTTTGTAGATCTTTGCTCTCTTGCTTCTTTGAAGTCCATCTTTCCACCTACTGTTCCTTCTTCACATGTTGTTTCTTCTTGCATTACTTTATTTCTTGCTTCGGCCATCTCCTCTTGAATTTTAATTGTTTCCTCCTCTCATATTTTCTCATCTTCTTTTCCTCTGAAATATTCTCCATAGAATAATTCTTCTTTCTCTATTGAGTCTAATCTATGTCTTTGCTCTTACCAGGTAAATATGAGACCACCAGGGAGCAACCATCTACAATTCATTTTTGATTAAAAATTTTGTCGGGAATTGATACTCTCTTCTCATTTCTCTCACTTTTCTTGGTACTTGTTTTAGGACCGTAATCTTCTTGCTTGTGTATTTCAATGGTTCATCTCTTGCACTTTGTAGTATTTGTGTTTTAATTGGTTTCCTGGTAAATCTTACATCGACCTGTCTAGGTAATTTATTTCTCATTGCATATCTTGTAAAAACTCAGTAGACCTCATCTATTCCATTCATCATTTTCTCTTTGGATATCTTCAAGGCATCTGCCAGCATTTTTATCATTATTTCTGCCAGATTTTCTCCTTTTTCTTCCTCAATATTTTGAAATCTGAGATAAACATCTGCCCTATCCATCTCCCAGCCCAACATTCCACTTCTTTTGTCGTGTTCAACAGCAGTCAATCTACTATCCATTTCACCATTCTTTATCTCTCTGATCACCTTTTTCTTTTATCTTTTGAAACCTTTCTTCATTCTTCATTATTATTTGTTGTATGTTCTCTAGTTTCTCATCTGTTTTCTCTGTTCTCTTCTCAATTCTTTCCATTCATTTCCCTTGTTCTTGTATTGCTTGCAGTATCATTTGTAAGGTAACTTCCTTTTCTTTTTCTTTGTCTCTCCTTTTCCTGCTGCAACATCATGTGTATTGACCGATGGCCACTATGTGGGAAAGAAGAGGTAGGGATTGATGAACTTGTGGTAGTTGTCTTCCTCATTTCAAATTAATTGTAAATCCAATCGATAAAAATCAGCTTATTTAACTTTCACTTCCTCTTTACAATATAACAAAGTCAAAAAGAAGTTTCAAAATAAAAGGCTCTCTTACAGAAAAAAAGAGAAAAAAGAAAACTAACAGAACACAAAGAAAAATCCAGTTTCTCCCTTTAAAATAAATGTTAAGAAAATTTTTCCACTGATTATTAAACAAAAAAATCCAGTTCAGTTAAAAAAAAAAAATCCCTTCTTTAAAATAGTTCATTAAACAACAGAAAAACAATTGTTTGACAAAAGGCTCTTTTTCGCCGCTGTTTCCTCTTCTTGTCTTCAATTATCTTTCTTTTCCCTTTTAGGGTGCACTTTTATTTAAAAAAAAAAAGCCAACACATTTTCTTTCCTTTTCTTTCTTCCATTCCGGAGCTGTCCCAACCTTTCAGCAGCTTCAATGGCCACTTTCCTCTGCAGCTGAAATGGAGAGCTTTTCCTGGATCAACTAGGGATTTTGTGATATCCCTGGGATCATCAGGCTGCACTCTCCTTGATCACTGTCTCTTCAGGACAGTTTAGGTCCAAATGGACCATCTAGCTGCAGGGATATCGGTGTTGGTCCTGGAGCCCGAGATCCTTCATCCATGTTGTCACGACGTCAGCTCCACCCCCCTGGGTCAGAACATATTCTGTTACGAGAAGAGGAGTGGAGGAGTCTTCTCATGAAATATCTCTGAACTCTCTTGATTGTGTTAGTGTTCAATATGCAATGCGGTTTCTAGACAGACAAGCTGTATTCGAGAATTGATCTAGCAAATGTTTTGTATGCTCCAGTTAGTAGTACAATAATACTGGAGAAAAAACTACACAGGATTAGGTTAACAACTCTTAATGCTTTTTTGGCTATGTTGTTACAGTGGGCTCTAGCACTTAGGTCATTAGAGATGAGTATTCCAAGGTCCTTGACAGAGTTGGGTGTATTTGGCGACCCAACTCACTAAAGTTCCCACAGAATTTTTGGGGTTGTTTTTATGCTTCCATGACTAATCACTAGATCATGGAATAATGATTGCACTACTCCTTACTAGCTTAGTAGCATAATAGCAAGTTCATTTGCATGTAAATGTTTTTGCCTTTCATCAGGTTTAAACCATGAATTTTTTTTCCTAGCTCAGTAAGGCCAAATGCCTGAAAAATTATTTTCAAGTAACTATGTTTTGGGTTTCCCCCATGCTTTAATGTGTACTTCATGAATCAGTTATATTTTGTATGTGCAATACAAAATACTATTGTTTCAACATTTGGAAACATCAGCTAGTAAAGTATTTGGACAAGGACTTTATAGTACTTTCTCTTATATTCCTTACTGATTGAATCCAAGGACAATGGATTTTATGGGCAACAGAATGAATAGAGTTTTGTTTTTAAACCAGATTTATCCTTGCTTTCAGGCTACTATTGGTGATGTTAGTCACAATGTTTGAAAATAGAAAGAATCTTTAGTTCTACCATTCCAACTCGCTGGTACTACACATTTGTGTGATAGTGCAGGAACCAGCTAACTTTGTCAAAAGTTTAACACTTTGCTCTGCTCTGCTCCATTTCTCTTATATGTCTGTGTAACAATTCTCCTATACAATTTTAACTCTATCATCTTCAGAAAGGGTAGTCACTATTCCTCACAAACTGTTCTTATGTTTACACAAAATCTGCTTTCTCTATTTAATTGATTTATGATGAAAAACAAAATTATTGCCCCTTCCAGTTTTCTGGTACTAATGATAGGAAGCCAGAGCTCTGTTTTTCTTCAACCAGACTTCAGATATAGATTACTCCATCCTGTATTGAACTATTCCAGATGCTCTAGGATCTAATAGTTTCTATATACCTCTTTTTGAATTTTTTATAGTTGGAGCCTATAAATATTTTAACTCTGAAAGCTAACCCAAGGAAACAGATCAATGCTAATTTGTTTTTACAAACATTATTTTTTTTTTGAAGATTTTCTCAGAACTGATCACTGTGCTGTCAAATGTGCTAATGAAAGGCTTTCCTAAAGTTAATTTTCCCACTTGTAATACCATAAACAAATTTTCTTTAACACTTGAAAAAACCCATCCATACTAAAAAATATCAGTTGCTTAATCCTAAAATTAAAGGTTATTGCATGCAAGAAGAAATAATTACATGTTCAAAGTATGGGAGGAAAAATAAAACTTTTTTTAATATGTAGGTATTTGTATAATTAAAGACTAATCAAGCATGAAGGCTGCTGACTAAACCAGAAAATGAGATTGTTGGCAAGCAATATTGCAATGTAAATGCCATTTTTGTTTAAGGAATCAAAAGCTGGAGGAATGATATTCTGAAGAGATTAAAAGCAAACAGCATTGATAATAAATATTTATCAGATTTCAAATGCAACATGATATTTTACATGCAAGATATATTTGCACTGAACTGTTCAGCCCTTTTTCAAGGCCTGTTAAGACTTTTATTTTTAAAAGTGCAGAAAAAGCAATGGAATCTATTTTCTGACTACAAGATTTTGCACTACTGAAGTATAATTGTTTTCAGCTTCTTCCCAAAGTTTCTAAATTAATCTAACAACAAGGAAAATTAGAGCCTATATTAACAAGCTTCATGATAAACCTTGAACGACAATTTAGTTTTTGGGTAACATATTTTATCCTTTGCACATATATGGATAGACCTTCATAAATGTTGCAATTATAATTTCTAATTGTGACCATCAATCATTCTGATAGCTCTTTAATATATTTTTGGGTACCAGTTAGTACCAGTATTGAACTGATACCAGTTAGTATCAGTATTGAAGTAGATGGCAATCTTCAAAAATGTAAATGCTCCCCCAAGAAATCAGGGATGTTGGCTTCACTATTTGCAGTTTTTGTTTCTCTATGCCATGTACAGAGAGAGGTGTGGGGAGGGGAAGGAGAGAGAGAGAGAGAGACAGAGAGAGAGAGAGAGAGAGAGAAGGAGATCTTTATTTCATTTTTCCTTTTAAAAGAACTTACTTATTCATTTATCCCTCTGGGATTTGTCCTGATATACTAGGAGTAGAAATTAAGAACACTTGATTTTGTATACCATAACTGATGGATTCATAATAGAACACGAGAAATGAAATAGAAGTAGGTGCTATTAATGGCATAATCTGCCAAGTATTTTTTTAAAGTTCTAAATAAATAATTTCATAATTAATTGTTGAAGTAAAGTATTTTTAAATAACTAATAGTTTAAAAATTATTATTTCCAACTTCAGTTGTCATATATGTAAATAATTGTTGCATTCTATAAACATAAAGGATAATAGCATTCCATGCCCCTCAGTGTATAGTCATGCTGGCCATATGACCATGTCTTTGGACAATGCTGGCTCCCTCAGCTAAAACTGAGATGAGTATTGCTACCCAGAGTTGGAAATAACTGAACAAGATAAACCTTTACCTTTTATCTTTATAAACATAAAATGTTGATATAAACTCTTCTTTAGTCATAAAGAATGTTTGGGTATATCTACTTTGCTTGGCAACAGTATGGAAGTAAAAATATAGGGGTAAGATTTAGGGTGGAGGACAAGATACAACAACTGCTAAATCTTCTCAGGATAAATATCCAATACTAAGAATCAAAGAAGGGCAATAATAATGTAACAATGTTGTGGTTATCAAGTTATGTGAAGGAAATTCAATTCTCCATAAAATATAAAATTAAAGAACATGAAAGGAGCCTTTGCTTAAAGACATGGGCAATTAGCCCAAATCACGAAGTAAACCAGGAAATTGTTAGCATCATCATCTTATATTTTAGCTATTTCCCAAAATTATTTAAGAGAGAATAGCAATTCATATACTGTCCATCCAACACCTCCATAATAATATAACAGGAATGTTATCCATCTAGCTGTCAACAGACTAGGCATTTTGATCCTCTGAATACAAATAGTACTAAAAGTTATAATATCTTTGGGTAAATTGTAAAACAGTGTTCCAATATTTGAGGGGCTACCACAGAGAAGAAGGGGTCAAGCTATATTCTAAACATCTGTAAGCCAGACAAGGAATAGTGGATGGAAACTGAACAAGGAGAGATTTAACCTGAAAATAAGGAGAATTTTTCAGACAGTGAGAACAATCTATCAATGGAACAGCTTGCTATCAGAAGTTGTAGGAGCCTCATCACTTGAGACTTTCAAGAAGAGATTGGACTGTCATTTGTCAGAAATGGTGTAGGGTCTCCTGCTTGGGCAGGGGGTTGGACTAGATTACCTACAAGGCCCCTCCTAACTCTGTTAATCTGTAAATGTCTTTGGAGATTCTTAGTCATCCAGGTCATGGTGTCCCAAGGAAAAACACGAAAATCCAGTTGCCTTTTGAAAAAGCACCTTTGGGATATATGTTCAGTTTCATACAAATTCTAAAAAAACCTAATGTAAGGTCTCAGTATGTCATGCAACGTCTTCACGGTATTACATAGAACTCATTTTTCCAATGAATTGCAACTTTGAAAACCTATCTTCTAATAATATAGGAATTAATGTCTATTTATATTTCATATTTCTAAACTGCTCATCCTTCTTAAAGAGGGGCTCTGGGCAATATATAATACATAATATATATAACTGATAAATGAAACAACTACAAAATTAACATTAAGTTAGGAATAAAAAATTAAAATTATAAAATAATGACATTATAAATGTCAAAACTTCAAAAATTCCAAGGTGGCCATTTAACATTTGGTATTACAAGCAGAGTTCTTTGTGCCCACCATGCAAGGCTGCAAAGCCAAGTTTTTACCCAATGCAGAAAGCCAAGTCTGCTAGGAGCAGGGTAATTAATAGAAAATATCCTTTTCTGAGAAGCTGAAGTTTTTGATTGTTTGTCTAGCTTCTCACAGTTCCTCAATTTTTTTCTGGTAGTCTTCCATCCAAGAACTAACTCTGTTTATTTGGGTGGGGACATTAAGGTGATATCCACCAAGGTTGCTATACATCATGGTCTATATATGCATATTAAACATAATTAAACTGTGATATCTGGAAATGAAATTATTTTGAACATGTTGCTCTTATATATTCTATAAAGCAGTGAATCCATTTATCTTTGATTCTCAAGATTAACTAACAAGTACTTCATGAGTTCATGAATGAAATTTTGTTGCAGAAGAACTAACACAAATGGCAGATCAATATATGCCACATCATTAAATGATTTGGATACATAACTCAGTTGTAATTTACATTGCATCACTGTAATGTCTTTCTTTGGATCTATGTGCACTGAGGGAGGGAGGATGGATTAGATTACTGAGGCCCATGGATTGCCTGAACTCCCCTATCTTTAATTTGGGAAGCCCAGAGCACTTTCCTTTAGCAGATAATTTGGTCAACATTGGTTAGTAAACATGCTATTTTCATTATTGTGATTCTTTTTTACTATAATAAGAGAATCTGATCTTATTTTTCACTCTTTCCATTCAGTCATACCCCTTGAGTATTCAAAAGATCTAATCAAAATAATGATTATAGCAAAGTGAAACTCAACTAAGGCAAAAGTTACATATAATATACTAGGGTACACATATAAAGAATAGTGAATATACTTGCAATTTTTTCATATATTTTTCTTCTTCCTTTCAATGCTATATGGTAAACCATATCTGAACCTAAAGACACTCCAAGGATCATAAGATTCTCCAGGTTTCTGAGGTTTTCTGAATATAGGGGGTGGGGGGAAATCTTGACATTATAAATTTGCAAAAGAGGTAAGGGGACTGTGAAGTTGAAAATTCCCATTACTTTCTTATACACTTCCATCACTTTTCTTGCTTAAAAGCAAGAAATTAATATTTATTTAATATTGACAAGGCATAAAGATGCAAATGCAGGACCTGTTGAAGAACTCCAATCTCATTTTGGAATTGTTCATATTAGAGTTTCCAAATCAGGTTGTAATATAATATTAGAAAAAAATATGGTCAGACTTTTGGATATATTTCTTTAATTTGTAGTATTCCTTTTTTAAATAGGGAAAATGAACTGAAATCAGTAAATTATGATAAATATAGCATAAAGACATTAGAATAGGTTTGCTAAAAGATGAAGTAGCAGAAATCATTAATTATTTAAATATCAAGATCAGGGGTATCAAACGCATGGCCCGTGGGCTGGATGCATCATATGCTGGCCACCCCACCCCCATTTTAGCAAAGGGGGGGAAAGTTGCAATACATCAATACAATGTGAAAATGCTAGTTTGACACCCCGATCTAGATATTATGCTTCATGATATTATGTTATGCATTTAATAAATAAATAACAATGTGAAATTTTCTGAATAATGTACCTTTAAATACTACTAAAATTCTAGGCCTCTGACAAAACATTCAGAAAGCCTGGTATTCTACTGAATTTTTTTAGCTTTATTGATTTGCTAAAGATTTGCCCTCCATGACCCTTTATATATTGAATGTAAGCTATAAAAATAGCACTTCATATTGATCACATGGTTATTAAAGTCAACCCATTACCCATTTATATGTCAAACACTTGTAGTATTTCCTGTAAATATTAGAACACAAGATGGTTCATAATACTACGATGTGCAGTCACATTAGAAATGTTCAGTTTTTCATCACTGAAAAGATAATAAAACTGTCATCAAAAACTTTATTAAGGATGCCATACATTTATCAAAAGAGTCTGTTTTCATTTATACATGTGTCTTCTACATGCCAAACATACATTTTGTGCAGATGTTTCAATAATCCATATATGTATCTCAACAAAGTTGCTGAAATCTATTGTATAGTCTCTCATTTCCCAAAGCCTTTCCTTTTCTGAAGTGATGAATATATTTAGGGGATATAGCCTAATTTATGTAAGAATGAAAATAAGCCAATTTAAGATTGTGTAAGTCTTATTTTCGAGGCTCTTTAAACATTTGTTCCATCTAATGACATTTAAGAGAGATACCAAGTGAAGTCAAAGCAAAGATTCTTACATCTTCAAGTTCATTTAAGTTGCCTTTTCCATAATCAGATGCTTTTGTATGAGTAATTGAAAGAAACCTTTCACCAACCACAGGGGAGTATTTTACAGCTGAATTTCAATTGGAGTCTTGAATATGGCTGTGAGTATGGTAGTAGGTGTTTGTAAGCATTTCTAATGGCATTTTGATGTACATGTACTAAATTGGTGTTAGAAGGATCATTGTAAAGTCACAAACAGTGTAGCATTGTGGATATTTTTAGGTGGCAATCAGACTGTAGCCCAATGTATTTTCTCATGTCACAGTTGATTAGGTTCACTGGGAAGTGGAAAGTGTAAAAAAAAACCTCTTATTACTTCAGCAGTGACATATCAACTTTTCCTTTTGAATGCAACATTAGTTTTTGTCCAGAACTCTAACTGCTTTCTACAGTTTGGGAATTGTAAAGCAGAAACAATTTTCCTAGCCAGATTGACCTTCACAGTAACAAGAAATGATTGGGATTTCTTTTTAAATCTCAAATATTTGGACTGAGTGGGGACAGAGGGAAGTAATATGTTTGCTTACTTCTTCTTGTGTTGCAGGCATCAATTTGACTCTAATTTTGTTCCATTCAGAAGATTATATAGAACAGTGATGGCTAACCTTTCCGTCCTCGCATGCCAAAAGTGTGTGCATGCACATGTGTCAGCATCCATAAGGCAATGCACACAGGGCCCCCACCCCCCTGTGCATGCATACATGGCCCCTTGTGTGCACCTCATTTCTCTGTGCATGCATGTGTGATGCCGCCACATGCCCACTCATCTCTACAAATGCACATGTGACCCCCACACACATGCCACACATTTATGCACATACATGCATGTCTCCTGCATGCATCCCACCCACTGCACATGTGTGGCAGCTACCCAACAATCAGCTGGCGGGTGGGTGGGTGGTGCACGTGCCTGCGCAGTGGACCTGCTTTGGGGCAACAGCTCTCATGCTGGCGGAGATGACTCTGTATGCCACTTCCAGCATGCGCACCATAGGTTCACCATCAAAGATATAGAGTGTGTAGTATCTCACTTATTGTAAACTGGCAATCAGAAATGATATTAATTTAAACTGTAATATTAAGTATTACCATTTAAACCTTTTATTATCAAATTAGCAGCAGCAGCATAAAGATGGCATTTTGTTTTTTCCATTACAGGAACATACCATTATGTATACTTTTTTGCTTTGTTCAAAGTGAGTTTTTAGGTATACAGAAAGGCTTCAGTACAACTGCTCTATTACACAATACTGGATAAGAAGAGCATTATGCACTGTTATATTACTGAATGAACCCAATAGATTTATAGTAACATACAATGTCATTTTCACCTCCATAAAACAAAATGCAGTTGTAGTTGCCCATCGCTCACAAAGAATCTAAATGGAACCATGCAAATTTTATTATTACACAGTTAGAAAATTCACCTGTTAACTCATCATGAACAGAATGAGATAAAAAGTATTAGCCCTAACACAGATTGTTGAGAAACTCCACTTCATATTTCTCTCATTGCCCATTTTTCCTATTCTTTGCTTTCTGTTTCTTAACTATTTACCAAACCATAAAAATTTCAAATCCTCAAATTCCATAACTACTAAATTTACTCAAACGTTTTTGATAAGGAAGTTTATTCAAAAAATGTAAAATATAATAACAATCTATCTATGTACATTCTCTTGGTAGTGAGTGGATAGAAACCAGTTAGATGTTTCAACCAAAATCCAAGCAGTTCATCTTCACCTGGTGCTGACCAATTCTTGATCTTTCTTGCTCTTTTCTCTATCATTTCTGCTGTTGTTACTAGTTCTTTCATTTCATCTTCTTTTTATTCTTATCCTCCTATTTTAACCAAACTGCATTCTTCTTGTATTTCTTTTGGTTATCCCACATCTGCACCCAGAACTGCACTGTTTCTTCCTTGTCAGATACTGACAAGAATCACTGCAGTTTCTCCATTGATGGATTGGTAGAAACAGTTCTGATTGGAAATTGGATTGAAATTGGAGGTTCTGCTTATAATTTGCAATTTATGATTCATATCTATTGATCTTCTTGGCTATAGCTGTTATTTGATGCTTTGTTTTTTCCAGCACTTCTTTGATCTTCCTTGTTTTTCAATGGTATTTCTTGATTAGGTATTCGTTGGTCTTTTTGGTCTTTAGCTTCTTTTCCTTCATCTGTTCTAGCTTGCTTGCATCTGATCTGAGCTTGTCAGTCTTATTTTCCAGTCTAATCTTCCATTTTTGTGGCATTGTTTTTTTTTTCTTCTTTGTTGATGTTGAATCTCAGATGTTCAGTTATAAGCTGTGCTGTACATTAGTTGGTTTGTTTCTTGCAATGAGTTGGTGCTAATTGATATTGCAGTATTTGCATCTTTTAAGAATTGTGCTAGTTGTTTCTTCGGAACAAGCTTCAATGTAGGAAGCATTATTCTGATGTTTTAGTGCTGTTATAGATGTTCAGTTATTCTTTGTTTCAATTCTTTCATTTCTTTAGTTTGAGGGCTTTGCTCTTCCTGGGGCAGAGGAGAGAGTGTTGGTTTTCAAATGAAAGCAGTTTTATATTTCTGCTGGATTCCTCTACTGCCAACTCCCCCTAGTTTGCCTCTACATTCTGAGTTACTTCTGGCAAGGCTTTGGTTCCTTTCTTTGGATAAACTTTTGCAGTTCTTCCAATTCTGTGTCTGTGAATACTTTATTTTGTATTATAAATCAGTGCTGATCTACTAACGTCTGTTATCTTATTTCTTATTCTATATGTTCTTTTTTGAGAACTGATGCATTCAATTATCTACTTCTTGTTGTACTTGTAATAACAGGTCTTTATTTTTTTGTTTTCAATTACTGTATATTTGTAATGGCTAACCACCTTTTCTTCCAGTAGTTTTGCAGTTGCTGACCTTTGTTGCTCAGATATCCAGAAACTCCAGTGGTAGGATTTTTAAAAAACTTTTTTTAATTTTTAAAAAATCTTTATTGATCATATTTTCACAATTAAAAACATATTTGCACTCATTGCAGTGTGTTCATAGCAGAGTTCACTCACATTGACCTATTCCTAAATATGTAGGTTATTACTAAGTATTGTTGTAATTATTTTTACATTCAATTTAAAGCATATATTCATATATTTACATAATTATTTACATAATTATACACAGTATTATTTCATTTACCATAACCTTTCTTTCATTTATCTACTCTACGTCTGCCTTTTAACCAGTTACACCATAGGTTCCAGATCTCATGGTACTGTTTCTTCTCTCTCTTTCATTTCCATCGATAGCTATCCATCGCTGCACATTCTAAAATCTTTTTTTATTATCATGGTGTTGGAAGGAATATTATCACATTTCCAATTCTGGTCATAGGCAATTCTTGCCACAGTTATTATATGGAGTAAGATATATTTAATTTTTTTGCCAATTTTATCTCTTAATATACCCAATAGAAATATATCTGTTTTAATTCAATTTTCTGTTTTGTAATTTGTTCAAGTCAATTCTTAATTTTGAATCAATAATTCTTAGCTTTTTTTAAAAAAATATATTTTTATTAATTTTCTTTTTTTTACATCATAAAACATCATGGTATCAACAATGTTCTTGGCATCTATACAGGATTTCGGTTTAAATATCATAATACATTATATTGCATTTGTCTACTATTAAATAATATCTTTAGCTATAATTACTATTCTTATATCTTTATAATAGTTTACAAAATTTTATTTTACTTTCTTAAGGGTTGATTCAATTAACATTTTTGTCTCACTTCTTGGTTCTGTTTGTTAGCCATTTATACCAATTGTTCCAAATTCTTAGCTTTAGGGCAGGTCCACTACATATGGAAAAAAAGTTCCCTGTTCATGATCACATTTCCAACAGTTTTCTGATCTGTTAGGGAACATCTTAGCCAACCTTGCCGGAGATAAGTGCCAGCGATTGAATATTTTACACAAGTTTTCTTTATATGCTGCTGATAACGTTAATTTGTAATTTATTTCCCATAATTTTTCCCAATCTTCCAAATTAATGCTATAACCAGTTTTTCACCCAAATTATCATGGTCTCCTTTAGTGTTTCTTCTTCCATTCAGAATCTTAAGAGATAGTTATACATTTTAGTAATAATTTTTTCCTCTGTCCCCTATAATATTTTATCTAATTCCTGTTGATCTTTGTAAATTCCATATTCTTCTATATCTTTCTTATACCTTGTTTGGATTTGTATGGCCACCAGTCTTGTACCTTCAATTCTTGCTTTGATTTAAATTTTCCTTGTTCTTCTAATAATTCTTTATATCTCACTATTTTATTTAAATCTAGGTCATTAGGATACACCATTGCTTCCATGGTTGATAGCCAAATTGGTATCTTCATGTAATGATTTCTGACTTGGTGTCTCTGGAAATATGAATGCAGTATGTTTTTCCCTTCCCACATAAACGCATGCCAACCAATCTGCAAATCATGCCCCTCTATTGTTAACACTCTTTTATAATTCAAATTTACCTAATCTTTAATCCATGTTACAGCTGCAGTATGATAATAAAGTTCCCAATCTGGGAGTTCAAAACCTCCTTTGCTTCTTACTATCCTGCAGAAGTTTCAATTTTATCCAGGCCTTTTTCCCCTGCCAAATAACTGTTGTTGTTATTTTGTTTAGTTCTTCGAAAACCTTTTTTTCTAATTTTATTGGAATTGTTTGAAAAAGTAATAGTAATTTGGGCAGAATGTTCATTTTAATAGTGGCGATTCTTCCTATCAGTGACAGCTATAATTTCTCTCAGTTATTCAAATCTTTTTGTATTTGTTGTAGTAACGTCATAATTATCTTCTTTTGTGGACAAACACTTTCCCATCAACCAAACCCCGAGATATTTCACTTTTCTGGTTGTCTGGATCCCCAATTTCTCTTCCAGCTCCTCCTTCTGTCTCATAGTAAGATTTTTAGTGAATATCTTTGCTTTATTTTTATTTATTTTCAGTCCAGCAACTTTACCAAATTGCTCTATTTTTTGTAGTAATATGTTTCCTGTTTCAAGGAGATCCTCTATGATAAAAACCACGTCATCTGCAAATGCTTGTGTTTTGTATTTTTCTTTTTTGATTTTCAGTCCTTTTATTTCCTGGTTTTGCCTATTTTGTGTTAATATCTCTGCTGCTAGGATGAACAATAGTGGTGATAATGCCACTTCTGTCTTACTCCTTTAAGTATATTAATTTTTCAGTCAATTCACCATTTAAAATTTTTTCTTGCCATTTGCATAGTGTATATTGCTTCAATCATCCCTATAAATTTTCCTCCCAAATTCATCATGTTTAGTTGGTTACTAAAAAATTTCCAGTTCAAATTGTCAAATACTTTGTGTGCATCCATAAATATCAGCACCATTTGTTTAACTGGATGTGCCTCATAATATTCTAATACGTCCATTATCATTATCATTCTTGTGTTATTTCTTAAATGTCTTTTTGGTACAAATCTATTTTGATCTGGATGTATATATCCATTTAAATTTGTTAAACTCTCTCTGCAATTATTGTATGGATATCTTGTAGTAGTGAAATTTAGTAGTGACATTTAGTAGTGAAATAGTGAAACAAGACCTTGTTGATGAACCAAACTCTGTCAAGGACCTTGGAGTACTCATCTCTAATGATCTAAGTGCAAGAACCCACTGTAACTACATAGCCAAAAAGGCATTAAGAGTTGTTAACCTAATCCTACATAGCTTTTTCTCTGGAAATATTACACTAGTAACTAGAGATACAAAACATTTGCTAGATCAATACTCGAATACAGTTCATCAGTCTGGAACCCACATTACATATCTGATATTAACACAGTTGAGAAAGTCCAGAAATATTTCACAAGAAGAGTTCTCCACTCCTCTACTTGTTGCAGAATACCTTATGCCATCAGACTTGAAATTCTAGACCTAGAAAACCTAGAACTACACCACCTTCGGTTCGATCTAAGTATAGTATATAAAATCATACATTGCAATGTCCTACCTGTCAATGAATACTTCAGCTTCAACCATAACAATACAAGAGTACACAATAGTTACAAACTCAAGGTTAACTGCACCAAACGTGATTGCAGGAAATACAACTCAGCAACAGAATGGTCAATGTTTGGAATACTCTACCTGACTCTGGTTTCTTCCCCAAGCCCCCCAAATTTTAACCTTAGACTGTCTACTATTGACCTCACCCCTTTCCTAAGGGGCCTGTAGGGGACATGCATAAATCCACTAATGTGCCTATTGTCCCTGTCCTATTGATTCTTTTTATTTTTTTTATATGTATCCATTTCATGTATTCATAACTGTGTTTATACTTATACCTATTATCTTGTAAGCGATTGACAAATCAAATCAAATAAATAAATAAATAAATTGGTCTATAATTTTTGATCTCTTGATCATCTGAATTCTCTTTTAAAATTAGTGCGATATATGCCTCTGTCCAAGAATTTGGAAGTTTTGCCTGTTCTATTGTTTCATTATATAAGACCAGCATTAACTGCTCCAAAGGAACTTGAATTTCTTTGTATAATTCTGCTGGGATTCCATCTGGTCCCAGTGTTCTATTGCTTTTTTGTTTCTTGATTGCCTCTTTCATCTCCATCATTGTAATTTTAGCATTTAACATTTCTCTTGTAAGTTCTGGAATTGTAGGTACATTTCCCTCATTCAAGTATTGTTTGATCTTTTCTTCCGGTATGTCATCCTCACTACATAACATTGTAAAATATTTTTGGGTAATGATTTTATTTTCTTCTATCAGATGGTGTGGAGTCCCATTTTCATCCTGTAATTTTTGTATTAATTTTTTTCTTTATCCTTTTTTCACTTATGTGCCAACCATCTCCCTAGCTTATTAGCATGCTCGAAATAGTTTGTTTCACAATTCTGAGGTTTTGTACCATTTCCTCTTGTAAAGTTAAATTTATTTTATGTTTGACCACCTCCCTCTCTCTTTTAATTTCTTTGTTTTGGGAATCTTGGGAATTAATTTGTTTACTACTACATTATCCAATGCCTGCCTGTCCTTCTGGATCCAGAATTCCCACAGATTATCTATTATTCTCCACAATCTTCTGTGGAAACTCCTTGATGGATGGATGGAGAATTCTGGGAGTTAAAGTCTGTTAGATCCATGTATCTGCCATTCTTCAATGGAAGAAGAAGAGGGGATTGATACAAGTAATCCTTTTTGATGTAACCTGAATATCATAATTATTATATTGAATCTGTATAACAATATACAACTGAGGACTGGAGCCCAGATGCCTGGAAACCTGTCACCTCTTGGAGAGATAGCAGGAGGAGAAGGGGCCATAAAAATTCCAGCTCTGAAAGAAACTTCCTGGGAAGCTCTTCTCAGCTACGTTCCCAGAAAAAGGGGGTGAATTAACATGTTGCTTCTTTGTATTGATGAAATCCACACTGGACTAAGGGGAGGGGTTCTAACTCCCTTTATCTAAGCTGCATAGTGGAGAGATATTAGACCCTGCTTTGAACATTGCCTGGGTATCTTCCTTTTCAAGGAAGAACCCCCAACACCCCGAGACCTGAGCCAATCTGAAAGCGATCCGACAGATGACCCGCTGGTAAGCGACCTAATTGAATCATTCACTTTACCCCTAAGACTGTTTATCCCCAGCTGAGGGAAGGGGGAGGAAGTAGCAGTGTTGCTGGATTCTAGATGCACCTGGTGCCTAATCAACCCCACCCTAGTAGGTAAATTGGGAATCCACCTAAGGAAAATGGAAACCCCATTGCATTCAGCCAATTAGATGGAACTATAGCGGGGGGGGGAGCCAGCCAGTTTTGCCAAAGAACCATTGAAAATAGAACTGGGGAACCATAGTGAGATGCTCACATTCATTGTAGCCCCAGGAGTGGAAGGGCCACTAGTCCTAGGACTCACATGGCTACCGAAATGGAATCCAAAAATAAACTGGAGAAGAGGAACTGTACATTTCCAGAAACATGTAGCATTTGCAAACATCCCAGAGGTGGGGAAAGAAAGAAAAGAGAACTGAAAACAAGCTATATCCAGCCAGCCAGCTGAACCCATTAACATCCCCAAAGAGTACCAGGATTTAGCCCAAGTATTTAGTGAGGAGGCTTCTGATGAATTTCCACCTCATCATGCCACAGACTGCATCATTGAAATCCTACCAGCGGCTAAACTTCCAAAACCGAAAATGTATTGCATGTCCCCCAGAGAACTAAATGAACTCAGAGCATGTATCGATAAAAATCTAAAAAGGGGTTTCATCGAACCTACTCAACCAAAAATAGCAGCCCCAGTACTATTCTGTGAAAAGAAAGATGGCTCTCTATGCCGTAACTATATATCCGTGGAGAATATGTACCCACTCCCCCTCATGAAGGACATGCTAACTCACCTCTTTAAAGGAATTTTTTTTTCAAAGTTAGATCTACGAGAGGCATATTACTGCATCAGAATAAGGGAGGGGAATGAGTGGAAAACTGTGTTTAACACTCCACTAGGATGCTACCAATTTAAAGTGCTCCCTTTCGGACTAAAAGGAGCACCTGCTGTATTTATGCAACTAATTAATGAGGTTCTCCATGATATTTTCTACAAAGGTGTTCTAGTTTATCTCAATGACATTTTAATCTACACTGAAACAAAAGAAGAGCACATAAAATTACTCTGAGCAGTTCTCACAAAACTCCAAAACACCAAATTATATGCAAAAGTCTCTAAATGTGAGTTCCATCAAGAAAAAAATGACTACCTGAGATACAGATGGACCCACAAAAAGTAAAAGCTGTCATCAATTGGGAGCCACCCCATACTCTCAAATAACTGCAAAGTTTCCTGGGTTTTGCAAACTCTTACCATCAGATCATTCCAGCTTTTGCGAATATCGCCCTTCCCATCACGAGCTTGTTAAAAAAAAAAGAGGGAGACCAAAGCCAAGGCAACCCCTTACCTGAACAATGGAATGCCAAGTGGCATTCTACAAATTTCAACAATTATTCTCAGCAGAACCAATCCTGAAACATCCAGGCCCAGAGCAATCATTTGTCATCCAAGCGGACGCTAGCAGTGTAGCAGTAGGAGTGGTTTACTCCAAAAGAATGAACGTGGACAGTTGCAACCATGTGCTTCCAAGAAACTGACAGAAATCGAGCAAAGATGGGCCATATGGGAGAAAAAGGCATCTGCTGTGTGATGGACACCCCTCACATGGAGACACTTCCTAGAAGGGAACAAAATCCCCTTCGCAGTCTGGACTGATCATAAAAATCTAGAAGCCCTGAAAACTCCACAGGAACTCTCTCCAAAACAAGTATATTAAAATTTTTAATTTCACTTTCAAATATCTCCCAGGGGAAAAAAATTCTTGGCAGATGCCCTGTCCTGGAAATCTCAATACAACAGCAAAAAAATTGAAATTGTAAAACCCATGATCCAATCAACTCAACTGGCTGCCAAAGTAATCACCTGAGCACAAGAGAAGAAAGAACCACTGACTGACAATGCAACGACTTCCAAATTTAACAAGGCACTACTTAAGGATGACTGGCTCCAGGCTAATGAGAACATTTGCTTACTCAAAGACAGTCTAGCCTGGGTAGAAAACAAACTTTATATCCCTGCCAGCCAGATAATGGACCTCATGAAATGATACTATGACTCAAAAATAGTTGGATACTTTGGATTTGTAAAAACCCTGCATCTCGTCAAAAGACATTGAAAGCTATATTGCTAGTTGCCCTATCTGCGCTGCTGCAAAAAGAATACAAGGAAAATCCCTGGACTTTGACAAACAATGGCAGAACCTTCAGCACCCTGGAGAGAGATTTCTATGGACTTTATAGTGGAGCTTCCTGAAAGTGCAGGAAACACTATTATTTGGGTTGTAATAGACCTTTTTTCAAAACAGGTTCATTTTGTACCCTGCCAAAAGATCCCAACAACCAAGGCATTGGCAAATACATACACATTTATCACCTCCATGGAGCTCCCCAATGGATTATCTCAGATAGGGGTATACAATTCACGTCCACATTTTGGTGGGCATTTTTAAACAGGCTCTACCTAGGGGTTGTCCTCTTCGAATCATCCCCAGACTAATGGCTTGATAGGGAGAGCTAATGGCATATTAGAACAATATTTAAGGTGCTTTATTAATTAACAGGACAATTGAACTGACCTTCTACCTTTTGCAGAGATAGCATACAATAACTCAGTTCACAGAAGAACTGGTTTCACCCCATTCCAGTAGCCACAGGACAAGAATTCAACCCCATGCCAGAGCTACTTACCAAGGAACCTGATATTCCCCTCCCTTAAGGAGTGGATAAACAATCTACAAACCACTTGGTCAGTGCTCAGACTAGCCTTACAAGAGGCTAGAGCAGCTTTTAAAAGTCAAGTGGACAAAAAACACTGTGACCCTAAACTGTTCAAAGTTGGGGACTGCATATATTTATCTACGAAGTTCCTAAAATCATTACAACCCTCTAAGAAACTGGGACCTAAATTCATTGGCCCATTTCCATTTTTAGAATCATCAACCCTGTTACTGTAGAGCTCCTACTACCCAAGACACTTAGACAGGTTCATCCAGTATTTCACTGCAGCCTACTCAAACCAGAGATCACTTCAAAACTTAAACCTCCCCCCTTCCCACACCTCCAACTCCCATTATGGTACATGGCAAACAATATTTTGAAATTAAAGATATCCTTGACTCACACACTCATTGTGGATCTACACAATATTTAGTAGCTTGGAAACACCTTCCCTCCGCACAAAACGATTGGGTAGCCAGACAATATGTAAAAGTCCCCACATTACTATGGAAGTTCCATCTGAAATACCCTCACAAACCATCCTAAGTTGTAAATATCTTCCAGGTGGATTTCTCAATTTTTTGAGGAGGGCAATATGTCAGATCCATGTATCTGTCATTCTTCAATGGAAAAAGAGGGGAGGTTGATACAAGCAATTCTTTTTTATGTAACCTGAATATCTTAATTCTTATATTGAATCTGTATAACATGATATACAACTGGGGACTAGAGCCCAGATGACTGGAAACTTGTCACCTCTTGGAGAGATAGCAAGAGGAGAAGGGCCGTAAAAATTCCAGCTCAAAAAGAAACTTCCATAAATTCTTCTTAACCACATTCCCTGAAAAAAAAGGGGTGGATTAACATCTTTATTTCTTTGTTTTGACAAAATACACACTGGACTAAGGGAAGGGGTTCTAACTCCCTTTATCTAAGCTGCATGCCTGGCGGGATATTAGACCCCGCTTTGAACATCACCTAGATATCTTCTTTTTCAATATATAATTCCTTTTGAAATACCCAGTTATTGTCTGAAGGGTAGAGAGTCTGGTCCTTACAAAGTCCATACATCTTTCAGCTAAGAGACATTGATCTACCCCTTGGGTTCTATCTAGTGTGATAAATCCCTGCTTCTATGGATGTGGTGCTTAGTGCCTGTTCTTGTGCTGTTATGATCAGTGATCAGTGCTGCCTTTTACACACACACCACTTCAGATATAATTATAAAATGATGATTCCTCACTCATTTCTTTACTATTAGTAGAAACAAAATAAGCAGCCATAAATATCACCTAAAGTTGGAACCCAAAGTCAGATGTACACTAAATGTAGACTGATTTTTAGCTACATATCTTCCCAGCAAACAGCAAATGTTGAAGCTTAAATCTTAAAGGAGATTCATTTTAGGATGAGTAACCACATTTTGCCTGTTGGAGGTTCCTAAAGGAATGCTAGAAAATTCTGTATTTTAAAGAACATTTGCGGGATGGGTGCAGAATAGCCCTTCTCTGCCTGAGGCAGTAGAGACCCGACACCAATCAAAACACCGTGAAACAACTGATCAACACTGACGGGGTAAGTCACTAGTATATGAAAATAAGAGCAAACTCCATCTCTTCTAGTACTGATTATGTTATCTAGTTTGGTAATGAAACACCTGCAAGAAAACCATCAAACTCCGAGAGCACCAAGGACCCCACAATTCAACCCTGAGCTACAAATATTCTCTTCTATCAATAAATACTTTTTGGTTAGAGGGACTCAGAGCCTACTTTATATGAGATGGCTCCCAGTGGATTTCATTCTAAATTTTGATATGATTTCTGTAAATAAGAAATGTAGAATTATAATGGCTATTTGATCTTTCATACATTAAAAAATACAAAGCTAAGGGATAAACAAATAAAAAACAGATTTGAAAAAAGAAAAGGCTCAGGAAAGAAAAAGAGTGAAAGTGTAAGAAAGAGGAAAAGATTAACATTTGTCTACATTATTTCCATAATCCCATATCTAATCATCAAAGCCCAGATCAACTTTTAATTTCAGTTTCTTACAAAAAGTCCAGTAATGGTTCATATCGCTTTAACCACTATTTGTTAAGAAAAGCACAACTGATTTATTTAATTGCATCAAACTCTAAATAAAACAGGAATGGAAAATCCTAAACTGTAGTGTAGATCCATGCTTCTCAATTTTGGCAATTTTAAGGTGCATGGACTTCAATTCCGAGAATACCCAAGGCAGCATGTAGTTCACCCATCTTCAACTTGCCAAGACTGAAAAATGCTGATCTACAGAGAAGGATTTTTCCATTCCTCTTTTACTGGTTCTTATTTACTTTTAAGCAATCATAATGTAAAATCCACCCCATTCCAGAGCAACCACCATTCCCTCACTAACCTGCTTTCCAGCTCCATTCTCCTCTGTGCAAAAGAAGACCATGTGACTACAGTTTTAAAAAGGTTCAGTCAGACCTTCCCAAAAAGAAGTTGGAACTTCTTTTTTGGAAGAACTTCTTTTTTGGAAGAACTGCACTTACCTGGGAGCCAAAATGGGGCAGTGGAGTCTCTTGGAAGGGGCAGGACAGATCAGGGTAGGTCCAGCCAGAATTTTTCTTACTAGTTCACCTGAACTGGCTAGAACTGGCTGAATCCCACCACTGAGAAACTCCAACATCTAGTGTGAACTTGTTCACCTGGGTGATATCCTAGCTAGTATGACTTTCTGAAATTTATGTCTCATATTTTTTTTATGGGAGAGACACTCTTTGCTTGAGTCTTCTGATAAAATTTGTCCAGTATAGCATAGCTCTCGTCTTTCTCAGAATACACAAGCCGCACTATCATGACAAGGTAGTGCCTTACTGGGGGATTATTACTAATTATTAATATTAATACCTTCCTTACTACCTCTTCTTATTGGTATTATTATGATGATGATGATTACTCTGTTGTTTTACACCCAGAGCTTCTGCACTTGAGACAAATTTCTTATGTGCTAATCACAAATAAAGTATTCCTGTTTTGTTCTGTTCTGTTCTGTCCTACTCTACTCTACTCTGCTCTGCTCTGCTCTACTCTTCCCTAACATGATCTAGGAGCTTGTTTAGACAGTGTGAATTTTGCAGCTTTACATCAGGCAGATATGCCATTACACAATCTATACACCCAGTAAAATATCTCCAACCTCCTTAGAAACATCCTCAGTACTAATAAATATAGAATAGCCTTAGCAGAAAGGAAAGAAGGATTGAAAAGAAGGATCCTTTCAGTGGAAATATCTTCTTACCTTTAAATTATACATTCCTTCCACAAGATAGTTTTTCTACCTGACAATAAAGAGAATGGGGCAAAAATGTTTTTTGTGGTGTCTGTTTAGGTATTAAAACATTGATTAATTAACTTGGTTTCAAGGGAATATATTTGCCTCCTGAGAGCTTATTTCATTGTGTACAAACTCAAACCATGCTTATGCCCAAGAGCAGATAGTTACTCTGTGTAATAATCTGGAAAACATCCTCTTTCTGCTCACTTAACATAGCCAGTATTTACCAGTATTTAACCAGGAAATATTGTTGATGGTTTACTTCATTTAGTTCTTCATAATTCCAAATAATATTGATCATATTCTGAGGTTAGTATAGTTCAGTACCAGAGAGTATTTTTTAAAAGGTTGTTTCATATGCATTTGTGTGTGCATACTAATTAGTTAAAAGATAAGCATGTCAATCATGCTGGTATGTGTGAGCACAGGAGCACACAGCATTACACGTTACGGCTTTGCTCCTTCAATTAATATTTAAGACATAGAAATATGTCTGTTAATGCCTATTAATAGGGAGGATTGTGATGGATGAAAATAGAGTAAGTTAATCATTCTGGCATTAAAGAATAGGCACTGATTGGCCAGTTGCCTGGTGTTTTGCATTTCAAAGTATCTATTTCCCTCCTTAAAAATAAAAAGTGTAAGGATAGAGATAAGTTTAAAATACCCTAAATTGTGTAAATCTCTACATTGATATGCTATATTATTCAAACTAGAGCTAAACACAAGTGACTTCCCCCCCCAAAACTCCATCAATTTTGTGGGCAGATAAATTGGGTAGGTTTTTTCCTGGTGAAAAAGAAATTCACCAATAGTTTCAGAGAAGCTGGGATCCATTTTAAGTGTGACCACTAATTGAAAAAGATCCTTCATAGTGTCTTGAATAGAAATATGAAAAACCAGGCTGAGCAGTGTGGGAAGCCAGCATCTTACTCAAAATTAGTGAACTACAGATAACACTCTTGTATATATTTCACCATCTGATAATCAAATGCGAAAGAGCAAAACAACACATTCTTTCTGGGAGAATTCTTCAAAATTTCTTTGCATTTGAGAGAATTTTAAGGCAAGTGTCTCACAAAATTGAAGCCTTCTTAAATCACTGTGAATTTTGGGTGAATAAGGTATTAAGTGAGTTTAACACTCATCGTTCTTTTCAGATACATGAAATTACACATTTCTGGCCTCAGTTGTTTCAAAATGGTCATAAAGTATACATATCCATAATGCACGACTAATGGTCTGCTCTTACACTGATGTATTATAGGTTATGCAGGCTTCAACAATAAAAGGTCCCTTAAAATAAAATATATTCAGCAGATGAAATGCCATTTTTTTATTGTAGCTTTTTAAAAATATTGCCATTTTCTTTAATCGTTCATTGTAACATTTAAGCATTCAATGGAATATTCAAGTAACTAGAATGAAATTGGATAAAGAAAGATAGAAGATTCATACATAACACCTACTAATACTTTTTTAAGGTGGCAAAGTGCTTGATGATTACTGTTTATAGCATTTAGTTACCATTGGTATCTGTAGGAGATCTAAACTGAACTCAAATAATTTTTTTAAAGATCATTTTTTCAAGGTCACATAGGAAATCTTTTGAAAATCTGGATATGAAACTTAAAGAATAAAAATGTGGCATATAAAATGTTACCTGAAGCTATATTTCTTAATTATTTCTCATATTAAAATGTTGCAAAAGTAGGATGCAATCTCCTTACTTTTCATATTGATGAATGGCTTCTCAGTAGTGCACAATAATGTGCAATACTTCAACCAGTGATCTAAAAATAACCAAACTTTTTTCTTTATTAGCTGAATGTTGATTTTATTTCTTTCTGGTTGTTATAATTGGTGGTGCATTAAATGAGGTATTTTAAAAGCCTAATATTGGGTAAAAGGTTGATCCTACAAAGCACAGACCATCTTCTATTGATTTTACTTTTAGTAATAGAGTTTGCAAACCCTAACCCTGTAGGAAAAGCAGAAAAATGAGTAACAAAATCACCAGAATTATTCAGAGGTTTCTTTCATCTGATTTTATGTGAAGAAATTCTACATTGAAATAAAGCTGCTTATCAGGTATTTTACTTTATTGCTAATAGAATAGAAGTTTAAAAAATGACAGAATGTAGACATTAAACAAAATTTCAGGAATGTAGGAATATGTGATTGGAACAGAATCCTTCATCAGTCTGAGATTCATTTAATTTGAATATTTTTAGAAGAAATCTATAATTTTCAAATGAAGTGTTATTATTACCAAATGGTCTCAGTGTATATAACATAAACATTCTACTATTCTTTACAAGGGAAGATAGGTACAATTTTTATTGAACAGATAATATGAAAGAAAAAAAATCTCAATGTATTTTTTCCACCCAGCATATCATGAAACCAATGATAAGCATCCAAATCAACCAATATTAAGAACATATAAACACCCAAATTTAAGCAGATGACTTCAAGTGAATGGGAGAGAGAATAAGGGAGAAGGAAAGGGCTAGGGTTAGCCTTAGGAAATGGCTTTTGAAATGAATATCTAAAATCAAAACTTTTAGTAGCTGGAATAATTCCATAGGTTCAAGAATAAAACAGTTTCTTATAATTACTATAAATAACAATATGATAAAACTAGGAAATACTTTGATATTTTCCTACACTTTCTACCCAGTTGTAAATCAGAAATAACAAAAGTTAAAAGCAGACAAAATTAAGCTAGAGGAAATTAATACCATGTGTGTCTGAAAAGAAATAAAAGAAAGCTGCATCACATTTTCAACCATTTCATTTTCTTAAAATAAATTGTTTTGGGGAGTTAGATTATGTTCTTTTGTGGTAAAGCAAATTAGAATAGCTAAAAACCTTACTATATGAAATTATATCAAGTTACAAAATACCCTAACATGACAAACTAAATGTACATTGAATCCATTTTATCTGGATTATCTTGCCTACCAGTCAGGATTCAGGCCTGGATTTGGGACAGGAACGGCATTGGTCACATTTTCGGATGATTTCTAGTGGGAGCGGGATGGGGGTAGTGCATCTATCCTCGCTCTACTTGATCTCTCAATGGCTTTTGATACCATTGACCATGGGATTCTCTTGGGGCAGCTTCGGGGGAAGGAAGTGGGAGGCCTTGTGCTGTCTTGGTTCACTTCCTTCTTCTGTCAGTGTTGATAGGAGCGGAGAGATCCAGCCCTTGCCCACTTCTTTAGGGGTTCCACAGGGCTTGGTACTTTCTTAGTTCCTGTTCAACATTTATATGAAGTGCTGGGTGAGATCCTCCATCACCATGGACTGAGGTATCACCAATATGCTGATGATACTCAGCTGTATGTCTCAGCCCTTGGTGAGTTGAGTGTTGCTGTGTCCTCCCTCTCGCAGTGCCTGGAGGCTGTTAGGGGCTGGATGGGGAGCAATGGATTGAAACTAAACCCTTGCAAGACCAAATGGGTCTGGGTTTGGGGTTCATTGGCTCAGAGAGAATTCCCACCTTTGCTCTTGGATGGGATGGCACTACACCAAACAGACCCTGTGTGTAATCTAGGGGTTTTCCTGGACTCAGGACTCCTGCTCAAAGAGCAGGTGGCAGTCATGGCCAGGAAGGCCTTTGCACAACTGTAGGTTGTGCACCAGTTATGCCCTTTCCTGGACCAACGTTATGCCCTTTCCTGGACCTACTCACAGTCACTCATGCACTTCCTTTCTTGATTTTTGCAATGTGCTGTACATGAGGCTGCCCTTGAAGAGCATCCGGAAGCTGCAGTTGGTGCAAAATGCAGCAGCCTGTATGGTTTTGTGTAGACCCCAGTATGCAGATGTGGATGCACCACTCTTGCAGGAGCTGCGTTGGTTGCTGATTTGCTTCTGGGTGCAATTCAACATGATGGTTGTCACCTTTAAAGTCCTTTATGGCTTGGGACCAGGGAGTGTCTCTTGCCGGCCACATCTACCTGTCCCATTAGAGCAGGGAGGGAGGGAATGTTGCGGGTCCCATCCCTGAGGGAGATATACCTAGTGGGACCCAGAAGAAGGGCCTTCTCTGTGATGGCTCCCTCTCTCTGGAATATCATTCTCCCAGAGATTAAAATAGCCCCCACTCTAACACTCTTTTGGAAGGCACTGAAGGCCTGGTTTTGCCAGTGGGCCTGGGAAACCCAGAGTGGGATGGAGCCCATCAAATGCCTAGTGTGATCTGCTGTCATCAGGGTGGGGAGTGGGAGTTGGGTAGGTGGGTGATTTTTTTTATTTTTTATTTATTTTTTCCAGATTTTGTTCTATTGTACTTTATTAATTAATTTGATTCTTTTTGTTAGTTTTAATTGTTTTTTATTTTTTGTTTTAAATATGGTTTTACATTGTGTAAGCTACCTCAAGTCGCTATGGGTGAATAGGTGACAATATAAGTTAAATAAGTAAATAAATAAGAATGCTCTTTGGAATGATACTTTGGAATTCTATAGACAATATAAGATGTAATAAAAAGTTATAGGTTGTTCATATGTTGGCAGGTTTGCTGGATAAAAAGATAGTATACAGTTTTAATTTGGTGACTTTGATTTCTGTGCCTGTGGTGGATTACTTATCTTAGGTCATTCTTTTTACTTAATCACTTTTTTCATTGCAATGACATCTATGCAGTGATGGGATTCAAATAATTTAAAAACCAGTTCTCTGCCCTAATGACCAGCTGGATAAGCATGGCTAGGTGTTCATGTGACTGGGTGGGCATGACCAACATGATGTCACTCATATTGAGGGGCATATTACCACTCCTGGCCTTACCTCATCCCTCCCCTTCCTCCCAGCCACTCCTTGTCACACCCAGCCTCGCCTCATCCGGGGTCTCCTTGACTTATGACCACAGTTGAGCCCAAAATTTATGTTGCTAAGTGAGAAATGTATTAAGTGAATTTTGCCCCATTTCATGACTTTTCTTGCTACATTTGTTAGGTGAATCACTTTAGTTGTTAAGTTAGTAACATGGCTGTTAAGTGAATCTGGCCTCCCTATTGATTTTGTTTGTCAGAAAGTTGCAAAACAGGATCACATGGGAGACTAAAACTATCATAAATTTGAAACAGTTGTCAACCATCTGAATTTGATCGTGTGAACATGGGGATGCTGCTACGATCGTAAGTGTGAGAAACAGTCACAAGCCACTTGTTTTCGATGCCAACTTTTAATGATCATTAAGTGAACTGTTTTAAGTCAAGGATTACCTGTACAAAAATACAAAAAGCTTCTTTACTTGCAAAAAGCTGCTCTAAATACCAATCATTAGATTAGAAATAGGGGAATATACACTGAAGATCAGGGACAATCCAGCCATCATGGAAATCTAAACCATTCTGTTCAAATACTTTCCTTTTCATCAGCAATACCTGCAACCTGGAATTACAAATCAGGCAGGATGCCAGAGGTTCTTGAGGAATCAAAATAGTTAAAATGCAGTGATAACAATCAGCAGCCAACTCTTGCTCAAGTGAAACCGTTTAGCAGAGAGATCATTTAAGCTTTCCAGAAAGTGAGTGGGCACACTTGGGCTATGTGAGAGTTAAAATTCTCAGTTTGAAATCAACAGAAGACTGTTGAACAATAAAAGAGCTTCATTGGCTTTTGCAAAGGCTGGACTCCTGTGCTCATATAGATGGAGTTACAGAAGACATTTTACATAGGAATATTGGTGATTATATACAGTTTCAAAAACTCATCCTAGTCACTGCTGGATTCACAATCTTTCCAGCAACTCAATCCCCTTGATAGTTGCTACATCCTACTACTATTAATTTTAGCATGACAACTGGTCTCTTGACCTGCTAACCATCTTCTTTAGACCTGCCAATTAAATTCTGTTGACCTGCCAACTAAATTCCTTACTGGAAATAAAATATTTTATAGCCTTGTTTATTTCCTTACAGCTAACATTCTTACACAATTCTACATAATTTCCCATCAAGGATTTTTAGGTTATACAGAGGATAAATATAGTGTTACCATTGCTTTTTCTTTACAAGAATAATTCTAATGTTATAGTCTGTTAATCTCAGGCTACAAAATGCTGGCCTAAAGAGACAAATTAACAAAGTATATAGAGGACCCAGGTTCAAGTCTCTGCCCTCCCAAGCTTGTCAGGATCACAATAAAATTAATACCCACCCAGGAGAAGCAATTGTTAAATCCATTTACACCATTTAAAAATACCAGCTGGTCTCACTCACCTCACAAGATATCCTAAGGAAATCAACCAGATTTAAGGAAAGATTACATGCCCTCAGAAAAGCAATAACAAAATCAGAGTGCCAAGCTTGCATCCTGCCTCTTGGAAGTATACCCCAAAAGGACAGTGCCAGGAATCAGTAAAGCAATGTAAAAAGCTTAAAACAACCCTTCCCCTTTAAGAAAGTCAAGCCCCTAATTAAAAAAAAAAAACTCTGGGGAAGCTCGGGCTCCAGAAAGTCTAGTGTAGCCAAGAACTATTACAGCTATTACAGTGTAACAAGGCTTAACCGCAGAGGCAGTTTCTGAAAATACTTAAGCAGGGCAGTAAAGATAATGATTAGGCTAGAAACAACACATAGAAGCACACCAGAATGTCACCTTCCTGACAGAATTAACTCTGTAAGATGTGGAAAACAAAAGGCAGTTTCTTCCAACAGCCTATTTGCCAAACTGCTCAGAAAGTTAGCTAACAGTTCTCCTGAACCAGTATGGACTGGCTGAATTCCACCACTGCAGGTAGCGGGTGAAACTAGAGGGACAGCCATACTGGACTTAATTCTTACAAACAGAGAAGAAGTGATAGAGGGAGTAGAAACTGCAGGAACATTGAGTGAGAGTGACCATGTCATACTAGAATTCAACATAACACAAACACAAGCAGCAAAATATAATGACACCAGAGTCTTGGATTTTAAAAGAGCTGATTTCAATAAACTCAGAAAGAACTTGGGAAAGATTCCATGGATGAAAATCCTAAAGGGGAAAACAACTCAAGAATCTTGGGAAACTCTAAAAAGTATGATCATAGAAGCCCAGGCCAGCACAATACCACTGAGAAAGAAAAACAAGAAATCCAAGAAGAAACCAGCATGGCTACACAAAGATCTCTCTGGCAAATTGAAAGGAAAAAAGGGCAAGTACAAAAAATGGAAAGAAGGACATACAACTAAGGCAGAATATCAGCAGATAGCCAGAATCTGCAAAGATGAGGTCAGGATAGCAAAGGCTCAGAATGAACAAAAGTCAAAGATAATAAAAAAATTTCTTCCAACATATAAATAAGAAGAAAAAAATCAAGGAAACAGTTGGTCCACTAAAGAGAGAAGATGGCAAGGAAGTAACAGGCAACAGAGAGAAACCAGAATTGCTTAACTCATTCTTTGCATCTGTCTTCACACAAAAAGAAACTATAGCTCAGCCCACCAAAAACATAAAAGACAGACCAGAAATAAAAGTTAAAATAAGCAAAAAAATAGTAAGAGAACACCTGTCTGATCTTGATGGACACAAATCACCGGGGCCTGATGGATTACATCCCAGAGTTTTAAAGGAGCTGGCTCCCAGAGTTTTAAAGGAGCTCTCAGAACCACTGCACCATATCTTTCAAAAATCCTGGAGCCCCGGGGAACTACCAGAGGACTGGAAAAGAGCTGATGTGGTTCCCATCTTCAAAAAGGGAAAAAAACAGACCCAGAAAACTATAGACCAATCAGCCTAACATCAATACCCAGGAAGATACTGGAAAAGATAATAAAAAAACAGATCTGCCAACATCTAGAAACAAGTAAAGTGATAACTAGCAGTCCGCATGGGTTTGTTAAAAACAGATCATGCCAAACCAATCTTATTTCATTCTTCAACACAGTGACTAAATCAGTAGACCAGCAAAATACTGTGGACATAATATATTTAGATTTCAGCAAGGCATTCGATAAAGTAGACCACAACCTACTTCTTAGTAAGCTAGAAAAAAGTGGAATAGCACCACCATTAGATGGATTCGCAACTGGCTGACAAACTGTATTCAACGAGTAGTCCTTAATGGGTCTAAGTCTACATGGAGGGAAGTAAGCAGTGGGGTGCCACAAGGTTCTGTCTTAGGACTAGTACTCTTCAATATCTTCATTAATGACTTAGATGAGGGAATAGAAGGACCAGTACTCTTCAATATCTTCATTAATGACTTAGATGAGGGAATAGAAGGGGAACTTACCAAATTTGCAGATAATACTAAGCTGGCAGGAATAGCTAACACCCAAGAAGATAGGCTCAAGATCCAGATGGATCTTGACAGACTAGAATACTGGGCCATATCTAATAAAATGAAATTCAATATAGAGAAAAGTAAAGTCCTACACTTAGGCAAGAAAAACCAAAAGTACACATATAAACTGGGTGAAACCAGGCTCAATAGCAGTAACTGTGAGAGGGATCTTGGAGTCAACCTGCTAAATATGAGCCAGCAGTGTGTAGCAGCCGCCAAAAAAGTTAATGCAATCCTAAATTGTATTAACAGAGGGATACAGTCAAGATCAAGGGAAGTACTAATACCACTCTAAAAAACCTTAGTAAGACCACACCTAGAATACTGCATCCAGTTTTGGTCACCACATTATAAAAAAGATGTTGAGGCTCTAGAAAAAAGAGAAGAGCAACCAGGATGATTAGAGGGCTGGAGGATAAAACATACAACGAACGGTTGCAGGAACTGGGCTTGGCTAGTCTAGTAAAGAGAAGGACCAGGGGAGACATGATAGCAGTCTTCCAATATTTGAGGGGCTGCCACAGGGAGGAACGGGTCAAGCTATTGTCTAAAGCTCTTGTAGGCTATACAAGGAATCATGGATGGAAAGTGAACAAGGAGAGATTTAAACTGAAAACAAGGAGAAACTTTCTGACAGTGAGAACAATCAACCAATGGAACAGCTTGCCCTCTGAGGTTGTGGAAGCGCTATCACTTTCAAGAAGAGATTGGACTGCCATTTGTCAGAAATGGTGTAGGACCTACCGCTTGGGCGGGGGTTGGACTAGATGACCTATAAGGTCCCTTCCAACTCTGATTATCTGTATCTGTATCTATGCTATTGTTATATCAGAAGCTGTTGTCTACAAAGAGTTCTGAAATTTATACATGGAAAGAATTGCCTGAAGTTCTTACTGAGAACTTTGCATGTTTATGGCCTGCAAAATTGAGCCACTAAGATAAGATCTGATGTTGCCATTAGGAAACCTGCCATTAGTCGTCCTCTGTCATCAAATTTTCCATCTATCTTTTTTTCAAATTATATCTTTATGATTTTGGCATGTCTGTGATCTTGTTGAAACTGTATTTGGTACAATTATTCCTCCTGATTTTAAATATCATAAGAATAATAATAGGTGTGGACAATTGGAGTCTTTCCATGAATTTTCCCCTTTTTTTCTTTTTCTTTTACATCTGGCATTACAAGGTAGGAATACTTAATTTATAATTTAAAATAAATTATACCTGCCATCTAACACTGATGGAAAAATCAAATTATGGAGTTATTTCCTTTGGCACTCTTTTGACTTTAGACTGATCCATACCATAAGAGCAACTACATAGTGCAGGGTATTTTTTTATATGTCATAAAAGGAAATCCTCTAAGAAATGCGGATTAAGAAAGTCATGTATTCATGGCATTAGGATTAAAATAACATTATATATTTTGCAACAAAATAATTCCAGATTACGTCATCACGAAAAAGTTGCTTAAAGTGAAAAATTGAGATTATGGGGGGAAGAGGTAATATCAAAAACTTAATGAGGACAATGCCCCCCCCGCCCCCCCCGTTATTGGGAAGAAATATAGTTTTGAATCCTGCAATTCACTTGACTTCCTCTCTAACAAAGGCTAGGCTAATTTCCTAGCCGCACTTGAGTCAACAACCTTGCTTTTATGCTTGTAGCAAGCAATCATGATGGTTCAGTATTGTTATATAAGAGCCACATCTCCTGATATTTTGTAATTAGTTTCCTTGATCATGTTGAACTTCCTGTCATACATCTGTCAAATTCTGTGGATTTCCAGGCAGTGACTTTAAGTGAAGATAGATGAGCAGAACAGAGTAAAACTAGAAACAGCAAAATCTTAGGATTGGAAGAAGAAAACTCAAGATAATTCAAGGAGAAAAAATACAGCATTCACAAGATGAACAGTCACAGACTAATTGTACAAAATATATGCAGAACAAGAAGTTCAAGAATTTTCAAAGATCTGTGTAATTCATTTTTGAAAGCTTTCATAGAATGCCATTTGAAATTATTTATTAAAGACTGAAATTGAACTTGCTTCAATCCTCCTTACATTCTTAGACTATATGTACATTTTTCATAGGTCCTTAATAGAACTACAGCTGTTATTAGAGTTTAAGTAGTAGCTTGAAAATTTGAATCACATGTGCTGGAAGAGTACCAGAAAGGAAGGAAAAGGATAAGCTTCTATGAAAGCTATTCTCTACAGAATGAATAAACAAATGAATTCTTTATTGGCCAAGTGTGATTAGATACACAAGGAATTTGTCTTGGTGCATATGCTCTCGGTGTACAAAAAAAGAAAAGATACATTCATCAAGACACATAAGATACAACACTTAATAATAATCATAAGGTACCAATTAAGCAATCAAATCATACTAGGAGACAGTCAATATAAATTGTAAGGATACAAGTAACAAAGTTACAGACATACAGTCACAAGAGGGAGGAGATGGGTGATAGGAACGATAGGAACATTGCACAGCTGTTGCAATGTTAAAAATGTGCCATTATTCACAAAAGGCTGGATTTCCCCAAACCAGTTTTTCAGGACTCTATTCATTCTTAATATTCTTTCTTTTCCTTCATCAGCATAATGTAGCCCAATTTGATTACCTATATCATGCTGTGTCATGATATTTATTCTGTTCATTGTGTAGAATCCCTCAAGGTTTGATTAATACATCTATTTATTATATTTGTATATCATCCAGTTCTCAACAACAATCATGTGGGACTGGAGGGAATTAGGGCAGCAGTCCCCAACCTTTCCACTTTGCTGGTCCATCTAGGGGTGTGTGTGTGTGAGAGAGAGAGAGAGAGAGAGAGAGAGAGAAAGAGAAAGAGAGAGAGAGAGATGGTATTCAGCAGGTTCTGACGAGTTCTGGAGAACCGGTAGCAGAAATTTTGAATAGTTCAAAGTGATGGAGTTCAAAGACTAATCATTTCCAGTGTGCCAAGATGTCTGACTGACTGGGCAGCGTTTATTGCATTTATAGGGTTTTTACAAGAAGACAAAGGTAACATAGATACAGCATTTGGATTGGTGAAAACCCCCAACCAATCATTAAGAATAGTAGTGATGTTAGTAAGGTGAGTTCATGTACAAGTCCGGGACTTTCCAGCTAGGACAGGGAGTGAGATCATGCAAAGAGGCCCCTGTGTTAGACACAGCAGTTTGCTGCATGTGCCCTCTACGGGATCTCTATTGTTACTACATCTCACTCTTTTTTATTTTGTTAGACAAGGCATAGTCATAAGAGGAGTTAGTAAGGGGATTATAATCATTAGAAGAGCATGCTTGCAGTTGTTTATACAGGGCATATACCTGACCCTGAGGCAATGTAGAAGGGGGTTTAGGGTGAAAAGCTGTGGTATATATGTTGCAAAGGGAAGGGAGACACTGAACAAAGCAGCACCCACTAATTAATATAGCACAAATGATGACTACATAGTGTAAATATTTCCCATTAAGCCTGTGGGTAACTAAGTCCAAAAGCTTTCTCATCAAGATCCTAAATTATCAATTTTTAAATCCGAGGCCAAATTGTGTAAAATATTCAGCTGGTGCTGGATGGTTTGTGATTCATCAAACAAATTAAAACAACACAGATTTTGTAGAAATCTGCATCTTGTGGTTGATTGTTGAGATAGCTGAAAAAATAGCATTAATTGTTTTTGCCAAATTACATGCAACAGAATTAATGTTAAGGTGAGCGTGAGCAGCAATTGCTGGCACGCCCACTATAGACACAGCTAGCGCTACATATTCTGCTTTATTAAGTAATGCTGTTTCAGAGTCACAGGTGCTATCTAGTGTGATCCCACGTCAAGAATTATTTGAATGATAAAGTTGTTGTTTAGAGAGCAAAACAGGAACTAGCCGGTTGAGGCAGCATTGCGCTTCACTAATATTAGCAGGAATATAATTAAAAGTTTCTTGACCACTTGTAAAAAACCATCCTTGCAGTAGCCAAACATGGGCAAAGTTAAAGAAAGTCTCTTCCAAAGCTGTGAAGTTCAGAATAGGGGAGCTAATGTGATGACAGTGAGGTTTTCTAGATTTTTTACTAGAAGATGTACAATTAACTACTTTTTCACATGTTATATTTGCAGGAATTGCTACTATCGGGTTGTGCAAAGCAATCGGGTTGTGCAAAGCAACATCAGGGGGTGGATAATAGGCAGCAAATCCCCAATTAGATATTGTCTCATAGTTAAAACTCCCATTTAATAAAAATGCACTTAAGCCAGTGAAGTTTTGAATTACTGCAGAAAGAGTACAGACAGGAACTAAACATGTAGAAAGCAAATGTTCCATATCATAGGCTTCAGATAAGCAAAAGACATCAGGGAACCGGATCCAGGGATTGGTGCCATGACACCCTTGGCTGGGGGATGCAATGAACTGGAATCCACAAAGGTCCTATAGGAGCAAGCACAGCGGCATAGCCTCGCCCCAAGTAGTTAAATTTTGAATAAAAACATTCAATTGACTTAAGGTAAAGAATACTTTTTTAACCTGTTGTTGTACTCATGACAAATTAGGGATCCTTTCCCTCCTTTTTTATTTATTTGTGGAGGCAGTCCTAAAAGGACTGATGAACTTGTTATTCCAAGTTGTACAAAATTGCAAAAAAGCCGATTATCAGTTTGTAAAAAAGAGGGCTTGCCTAGGGCTGTAATGGCCAAAAAAAGATGAGAAATAACATGATTAGCTGTTTCCCCTAGCTGAGGTGTGGCCCAAATGGCTCCTGAGTAGGTATCAATAGATAAATGAATATATTTCCAGGGAGCCAAAGAGGGAACATGGGTAACATCCATTTGCCAAAGTTGATTAGAGGTAAAACCATGAGGATTAACTCCCGTGTCCCTGGAGAGGGATGCCCCAGAGCATTGGGAACAAGATAAAACCATTTGTTTAGCTTGGTCGATTGGAATATGACAAGCTTGTGCCAGTCCCTTAGCATTTTGATGGAAAAAAGAGTGACTGAAAAAAGGATCTGAAAATAAAGTAGGTAAAATATGAACAGCAGCATCAGCATAACTATTGCCTTCAGAAAGAGGCCCAGGAAGAGGGGAGTGACTATGAATGTGAGAAACATAGTATAACTGCCTTCAATCTTGTAGCAGTTGCTGTAAAATTAAAAACAAGGCCATGAGATTAGGATAAATCCTGGGCATGATATAAGCACCTGGAAGATTAAAAAAAAATTGACACACATAATGAGAGTCAGAGATTAAATTGAAAGACCGTTGAGAAAAGGTTTGGAAAGCTAAAATATTAGCAGATAATTCTGAACGTTGAGGTGAGGATTGCACTGTAGTGTAGGACATTTTCCAGGTATCATCATGAGGGTCCTTGTAAGCAATAGCCTACGTAGTCAGTTAAAGCACATTGAAAAAATAAGTTATTCTAAAAATAAAAATAAAAATCAGATTTACACAACTCCACCATTTACACCTTATTGTATTTATCAAAAATTACAAGGAAAAAGTTATTTGCAAAGCCCATTGTATATCTTTTGTGATTTTTACCTGTTGTGCTGGTAATAGTTATGCATTCTTCACATTCTTGTTGTAAGCCCTCCTGATGGAGTCAAACTTTAGTGTCAATCCTTTGCTTTAATCAAAATATGGATTAAGAGCATGTACAGAGTGCAGCTAGTTTGAATTTTGACTCCATGGCTGAGCTTCACTGTAAACTTGGAACTGAGCCATCTTCAAAGATAATTGTTCTAGGCAAATTGCCCAGCTGGGAACTGAGCCACCTTCAAAGATAACATTCCAGGCAAATTGCCTATCTCAGCCTAGCCATCTAAGGCTTCTTTGTTTGCAAAAGTGCTAAGAAAATTCATGAGATAAAATAGTACTCCTACAGTAATGACTACTGGGGCAAACTATGTAACCTATAAAAAAATGACTTTCCACCTTTCAGCCCCGCCTTTCTCAAAGAAGAGAGAGAAAGAAAAAAAATCTTCAAAATGAGCAAAAAACCTCACTATCCCCCCCCCTCCTGCCTCCACTTTCACAGGGCAAAAAGTTAACAATCAGCGAGGACAAGAAGGGGGGGGGGAATGTTTCAAATACTACATAGAAATCTCACCCATTTTTCTCCACTCAACATTCTTTTCAACAAAATCATTCTTTCCAGTAAATCACCATGTCTCCATGGGACCTTTCTCATTTCCTTGCACATGCTATTTCTTACTCTCCTTTCAATCTGGGATGGGGATCAACATACACGATATTTACACCAACTTTTACCATCAACATACTCAAACATTTGTACTGTAATCATACTGCTTGCATACTTACAATTCTTTTCTGGGAGCCAATGAGCTCCATTGTCTAAATAATTTTGTGTACTGTTAGAGGTTCTCATCCTCCAGGGCTGGAAATGATTACACACAGACACATGCTCATACACAACATTTCCAGACCTGGGAAGGGTTTGTCCCCTTAAATCTCCATGTTTTCTTTCTTTGGACAACCTGCAGTTTGTTCTCAGAGAAGTGGGGTAACTCAAGGAGTGGTTCCAATCACAAAAGTGATTGTGGGCCCTAACCACTGCCTATCTGCTTCCCACAGTTCTAAGTCCAATCCAAAAAAACAATTTAATTCTCTGGCTCCCAAACATGTTACAATTATTTTATTTTGAACTGCAGCAGCTCCAATTGGGGCTATACATAGGTAAAGAATATTTTTCTTCAATTCAATCCTATTCAATTCTGCATACAATTATTATACATTATTATACATACACATCTAAGAAGTTTAAATGGAAATCACACCATGAAAAGAACAACAAACATTTTCTTCTTCTCCTTGTTCCCTTCACCATACATAACAGCATAAATTAACCATATCTTCTTTGATCAGCCCCAATGTACTGTGTGGAGGGGCTCTATTTTAAACACGGATCTGTGTCTCGTTCCATGCTCCTGAACAGCAGAGCTAACTGTGGACCATTGAAATCAACAGGGCATGCCTTCCACATCCAACTCTGCCTTCCAGTGCAACAGAAGAGAGCAGTTGCCCACATTCTAGTTACACCCATTGTTCTATCTCCTTAAGCACTAAATAATTAAAAAGGATTAAACATAAAAATTTTAAACAAATAAATTTATGTGTCTCTGTCCTGGGTTTCTAGCTTGAATCTCCCCTTTTTCAAATTGTCCCTCTAATACTTGCCTTATGGGGGTATACAATGGCTGTGGAGAATCAAAAGATTTATCCTCCTCAGAAGGAGCTGAAAGTCCAATTGGAAATGATTTCGGGGTGACAATTTTTACCTGATCCTAATCAGGAGAGGGATTTGTAGTCAATTGTTGTCCTGCTGAGACATCAGAGCCAGATGTTTCCACTGCTTGACAGCATTGATACCATTGATGTAATATTTGAACTGGAGCCCTGGGTTCAAAGATCAGTATGCCTTATCTTTATCCAATCCTTTAACCTGAGCGTCCTGCATTCAGGATACCAGGGACAGTGTTTCCCTATCTCCTTAACCAGTTTCCTTATGTCCACCTCAGGCAAGTAGCACCTGATTTGTGTAACAGGAATCTAAGTTCCTGTACATGTTTATGCTGTTGCTGATATAGATTGCAACCATACTTACCATGATATTCCGTGGGAGGAGGTGCATCTTAGGGGTCTATTCCAGATGGTGGTAAATATGTTGGCTGTTACTACCCGGAGGGCTGTTGTCCCTGGTTGGGCACCATGTGATGGAATTCAAAGACCAGTCATTTCCAGTGTGCCAAGATGTCTGACTGCTTGGGCAGTGTTTATTGCACTTATAGGGGTTTTACAAGATAAAGGTAACATAGATACAGCATTTGGATTGGTGAAACCCCCCAACCAATCCTTAAGAATAGTGGTGATGTTAATAAGGTGAGATCATGTACAAGTCTGGGACTTTCCAGCCCAGGACAGGGAGTGAGATCATGCAAAGAGGCCCCTGTATTAGACTCAGCAGTTTGCTGCATGTGCCCTCTACAGGATTTCTATTGTTACTACACAAAGAACCGGCAAATACCACCTCTGACTGGAGATTTTACGATATCCTTCCCCTGCCATGCCTACCAACCCATGCCCACAGAACCAGTAGTAAAAAAAAGTTAAAGCCCACCATTGGTGTGCATATGTATGTGTGTGTGTGTGTGTGTGTGTGTGTGTGGCAGGTACACATGCACTGAACAGCTCCATTATTACAAGCAGAGTGGTGCATGCACTTGAACTCATTCCTTGTGTGGCCCAGTTTCAAACAGGCTGTGGCCTGGTAGTGAGCTGCAGTCCAGGTGTTGGGGAACCTTGAATTAGGGAATCCATTTATTGCTGCTGAATTAAAACCAGATCATATTCATATTCCAATCATATTCAGTTCTTTGCATCAGAATCTCTTGGTTTGACTTGTAGATTAAGGGTAACTGGTGCAGCAATTCTATATAATCTAACCTAATTTTGCTAATATCTAGCAAAACCAAAATTCATATATTTTGCCTGTGTTTGATTTAATCACTAGTACAGATATTTACAAGCATAGTACAGACATTTACAGTAAAAGAATTATACAGCCAATAGATAGATAAATTGTTCCATGGCTGATGCCTTCTCCACATAAACCAGTACTTGCTTTATGAAGAATTCTGACAAGCACGGAGGACTAAACAACCAAAGGACTTTTGTTCAGCAAAATTTAGCCACCACATTGCAAGAACAGAAGCAAGTGGTCAAACAAGGAATCCCCAATTCATTAGTAGTCTTACATTGCAATGATCGATGACATACATTCAATTTTGCAGCAACTAAGATTTTGATCAAGCAGGTACAAAGGCAGTCAGGGAAATGATTGAAAGCTGGGAAACAGGTCCTTTGTAAGTCACCAGCTGACTAAGTACTTAGGAGGAAGGATTTAGCAGTACAAGCAAACAACAGCCAACAACTTAATAGCCAGTCATTGATATCCCAGTCAACAAATATAAAGCAACACACAACTAGACATCTAGCCCAAAATATACTTTCTTGTAGAGAGAAGTTCCCTGAGGATGTATTCCAGCACAACTCCAAAAGCTCAGAAGAGTAAACCTCTGGTCCCAGTGGCTGATCCAGATCCTGCAGATTTATTTTTCTGATAATATGTCATTTTATATATTTGGCTAGCAAATATAGCCTGAGCTAACCCAATTATATCCCTCTCTACTTTTAATGTGAGATTGAACTGAGTCCCAATAGTATTCCTTAATTTCTATCCATATTTTTTTATTCTAACAGGACAAAATACTAGCATGGATGAATATGCATAATCAAACTGACTGATTTAATAAAATATTTTTGCTATTTAAATGTCTTTTTTTTTATTAGACTACTGCTAAATATCTTTTGGATTGAAAACAGAATTAGGATTTGTTCCAACCAAATCATGCTAGAAGTAAAAATGTCTTGAGATATCACAATTTATGCCACATAATGAGTGAAAGTAGGATGTATGTTGAAGGATGTGGTATGCTGTTCCTGTCACCTCAGTTGTGTCAATTCATATTGAATCAAGTCAGGTTGTATCAGCAATGTCCCTATCAGTAGTTATTCTTGAGTACAGTAAGTTTGATTTTAAGTAGATTTAGACAGCAAATATTTCAGCTACAATAAATTTATATAATGAATGGTGCTAGTCAGCTTTTTAAAATTCCCCAGAAAGCTCACATGTTTTTGTACCAGATATGTACATATTTCTATCATGGTATTCTAATACAATCAAGTATTCATTCTTTTTTTTTTTACTTTCAATATAAAATATGTATTAAATAATAGAACAGTGTGTCTTATGAAAATGATTTCTAAGAACCACTTCAAAGAAATATAGCCCCTCTTTAAAGAGCAACTACTTCCCCTATGTTTTAAAAGTCAACTTATTAAGGCAGTTATGTCTTTAATGCAGCTCTTTGATTTGGTCACATCTTTTTAGTTTCACAGGAAGTCTGAAAAATAATAAAGCGTAATACTTATGCTTAAAAAAATATATTGCGCTTGGGTCCCACACATTTGGTTTCATTTGTTCTGAATAATTTTCTTAAATTATGCATAGCCCTATTAATTGACCTGTGAATGACCATAATAGTTGAAACAGCCACAAATGTAAATGAAGCATCTACATTCAACTTTTTAACATATTTCCTATATTCCTTTTAACTTTTTATTTTAGAGCAATACAAAATAAATTTTAATAGTGAATTGAAACTCTTTGAATTGTCTTTTATAGGATTTTAAAATTTCATAAAGCACTTCTGTTCCATCACCTTCCTTTTTTATAAATGTTTTCTTAATTACTGCTATAAACTGTTATATTCTGTAACTCAAACATTATTATGTGATTTGTGTGAGATATGCATTTTCTGCAACATCCTTTAATTTTAATTAATGTAGTTTTTAATGAAAGAAAAGGGGAAAAACAAAATATGGCTATTTACATAAAATTGTAGATCATTTGATTGCAAGATTTTTCCTGGGACAGGAATTCTGCAGCTTATAATTGTCCCAGCTGAATGAGAATAACTGGAGGATATATGTGGTGTATTTATTTATTGAATAAATTTATTTAGCTGCCCATCTCAAATATATATTTTCAGAAATTTGTATCTAATTCTGAGTTGCTTTTAATGAATTTCTTTTAAACAAATAGTACATAATGTGTACATAATGTTTTTAAAACCCATATTCCATTTGAATAACTTGCATTTGTATTTAAAAAAAACTCCCTACAGATAGAAAAGACTCTTTGACCAGATTTTACTATCATTACCATCCACTTGAGGTCAAATCATTTCCACTTATTCCAATATAAATTTATAAAGTGTTGGAATTGGACTGCCTAATATTCACATTGTCAAAGCTCTCAAATACATTTTGAGATGTTAAGATTAACTGCTCCTTCCCATCAGGCTGATTATTAATAATGTCGAGCTATAGAACTGAATTGCAGTGAGTAGCCTTATTCTTTCCTCTTTTATTCCCATTTTCAGCTGGTTAATAATCCTCTGGCAAGTCAAGCAGCTGCCGCCGCCATGGGCTCAATAGCTAACACACAAGCTTTTGGCAATGCACTCTCCAGTCTTCAGGGGGTCACAGGTCAATTAGTCACTAATGCACAAGGACAGGTGAGTGGAAGATGGATGGAAAAAGTGAATTCACATGGCATATTGAGCATTTCCATTGTGAGACTCTATGTATATGAAAGGGGGGACAGATTTACAAGAGAAAAATTTTAAAGAAGTAGAATATTAAGATAAAGGTTTGAATTGAGACTAACATTAAAATATACCCTGAAAATCATTGGGACTTATATCCCTACTTTAGTGCTTGACTTAATCCAATATTATTTTTAAAATTATTATTTAATTAAATTTATTTGCTGCCTATCTCCTTTTGAAGAGATTCCAGGCGATTTACAGCATTAATAGCATAAAACTATGAGATAAATATTTCTAAAATGATAAAAATTAAACATGACAATTTGTTTGATTTTGGCCTTGTATCTATGTTTACAGAGTTATGTATCTTGAGCATTTCTTCAATTCAGTTCTTATTCTATATGCTGATCATTTAATACCAACAGAATTAAGAAGTCTTCTTGTTCATTTGGAAAGACTGATACCACAAAACAGTGTTTTAAGTTTAACATTTCATACTGTACTAAATTACATTTTTATAATGTGGACTGAGTGATACTATTGAGAAGGATCAAAGCAACATTCACAGTTTAATGTTACTACAGATAATGCTTGACTTACAACAGTTCATTTAATGACCATTGAAAATTACAATGGCACTGAAAAAAGCAACTTATGACTGTTCTTCACTCTTATGACTGTTGCAGTATCCCCTTGTTCACATGATCAAAATTCAAACACTTGGCAACTGATTAATATTTATTATGGTTGCAGTGTCCCAGGATCATGAGACCACCTTTTACGACCTTCTGACAAGGAAGTCAATAGGGAAGCCAGATTCATTAAACAACTGTATTACTAACTTAACAACTGTGGCAAGAAATGTCGTAAAGTGGAGCAAAACTCACTTAACAAAATGTTTCACTTAGCAACATAAATTTTGGACTCAATTATGGTTGTAAGTCTATTATGGTTGTAAGCTGAGGATATGGCAAGGTTTATCAGGGAAATTTGGGTCCATTGTATGGGGCCATTGTATATGGATGCTGTAATTTCTCTTTTGCATCTTCTACCAGGAATATTGTTGATGTTCTGAATCAGTATCTTGCAAAACCTATAAGAAAAGTTGACTGTGTAATAAATTAAGATACTTCTGATTGAGAAGCAAAAGTAGACAGTAAATTGTTTGGATCTAGTAATATTCATCTGCAGAAATTGGTTCATAGTCTGGAATGGTTCTAGTTTCAGTTTTGCACTTGGTAGGTTAAATGACAGTTGTAACCAGAGGTTTATTTGTCCAGCTTAAATTAATGCAATATACTCTGTGTGGAAGTACCTTTGAATTGTTTTTGGAAACTGTTTCTGCAGTTATACTATTCTACTCCTGCAAGGTTTCATTGAATGCCACACCTAAGCACCTCATCACAGGAAGCTATATTGGCACCCTCCTTAGCAACTGTACACCCTACAGTGATTTTTTTTTGCACAGTATGCTATTTGTTATCTTTGCTCTAATTAGGTAACTTGTGTTAGATAAATATTGCAACTGAAAGTGTGTGTGTGTTGTAAATTTTTAGTCATTTTAATTGTTGTTACCTGACATGAGCTGGGGTAAGTTTGGTTCTAAATTGTCCAAGTAAGATAAATACTTCTATGCATATACAGTCATAAAATGTTTTCTCTTTTCTGCTATGGCTTATTTTATACAGAATTGCAGCTATTCACAACAGAATTGGATTTATTGGATTTAGCATGATTAGTTCCAAGGAAATTTATAGAACATTTGTCTATCACTGATGCTTTGTTTTCAATGAATTCCATTTTCTATTTGTATATATAAAAGACTTGGTTGCTATCTTACACAAACATAGAATTAAAAAATAATAATCATGGTACCAAATTTTAATGCATACTAATAAATTATTTATTTATTTATTCATTTATTCATTCATTGAATTTATATTGCCACCTATTCGCCCATGGCAACTCAAGGCGGTTTACAGAATATAAAACCACATTTAAACCAATAAAAACTAACAAAAAGAATCAAATTAATTAATATAGTACAATATAACAAAATCACCCCCTGCCCCGGCAACAGCAGATCACATGAGCCATTTAAAGGGCTCCATCCTGCTCTCAGTTCCCCAGGCCCGCTTTTTACTAGACAATCCAATGAATCAGAATTTCAAACATCTTTCCTTATCTAAAGGGAAAACAGAATGACAATGGATAGTCAAAAAGTCAGTAGGAGTGGGACCGATTTCCCTGGATTCCTTTGTGGCGAGCTGTCAGGCAGTATCTGAAATCTTCCTTTCTCCTAGTTTCTTCCCACTTTCCCTGCTCTCTCCCTTCCTTTCTCTTCTCTTGCCTCCATCCCTTTATTCCACCTTCCTTCCTTACTCCCTTCCTTCTTCGTTCCAGATGCAGGTGAGTGGCTGCTGCCCCTTCTCTTTTGTTCCCAACATGACCCTGAGCATGCTTTGCCCCCTGGCTTTCGAGGTCAAACACAACCCTGATGAGGCCCTCAATGAAATTGAATTTGACACCCCTGCCCTATACCTTCCAATTTCACCCAACTGAAGGTCTATGGAGATTCTCAGTCACCCAGGTTATGGTTGTCCCAAAGGTGTTTTTTCAAGAGGCAACTGGACTTTCTGGTTTTCTTTGAAGACGTTTCACTTCTCATCCAAGAAGCTTCTTCAGCTCTGACTGGATGGTGGGGAATGGAAGGATTTATACTTCTTGCAGACAGTTGGACATTTGCATTCTTTTAGTGGGTTGTTCAGGTAACCGATAAACTTCTAGGTAATCTTAATGACCTGTAAAAAAGGCAAATGTCCAGCTGTCTGCAAGGAGTATAAATCCTTCCATTTCCCACCATCCAGTCAGAGCTGAAGAAACTTCTTGGATGAGAAGTAAAACGTCTTCAAAGAAAACCAGAAAGTCCAGTTGCCTCTTGAAAAAAGCACATTTGCGACATCCAATTGAAGGTTACAAACAAGCTTGAGAGTTTTAGTATACAGATATTGCAGATAGCATTTAATATGCATTTGTATATAGAGGATAAATAAAACAGTATCTATCTATCTATCTATCTATCTATCTATCTATCTATCTATCTATCTATCTATCTATAAAGCGAAATACCACTCACACATCATCACAAAATCTCCAGAACCATAAAGCCTACAAACGTGCAATTTGTAGAGAAGTTTCAGTTCCAGTTTTAGTTTCACAGTACCAAGCAGCTTTAGTATAGAACAGTTCAACTAAACCACACCAGGTTCTTTGCTGTCTCCTTCTTGCTCACACAGCAAATACTGTTTCACTTTCCAAACAGCCCTCAACTCTCTCACACACAGACAGGATGGTAGCCAGATGAATATTGATGGATGCTGGTAGGCAGAGGCAGAATTTTTTCCCCTTATTTTCCTCCCAAAAAAAATAAGCCCAGCCACATAGTTTTGTAGCGAAGCATGGGTATCGATCTAGTCATTCATTTGCTTGGAGAACAGTTCTATGTTTCTTGTTATATGTAGATTACTTGTTTTAAAGAAATATATTTAGTTAAATCAAACATTCTGAGTCCTTTCTATAATAAACTCAGTTTATTATAGAAAGCCAGATTTCAATATGTTTGGTGAGTCTCAAGATCTTCCCAAATCAGGAAGATAAAACAACTATACAATGAAGGCAATATTATAGTATTTTTTTGAAACCAGTGGTTATAAAGGGTGTTCCCTCAATTCATTTCATGTAATTAAAAAACAAATTCTTCTATTCTACCTGATTCCATTGTTACTATTCTGCTTTCCTTAAAAGTGGAATTTATTTTCTTCTGCTTCATATTTCTAAAATATTTATTAATAATAAGTATTATTTAAACATGATTAAGATAATACAAAGATTCACCTGGGGCCCATGTGCCTTGAGTAAGTCCTGACAAGGAAAAATGCTGACCTTGTTATATTTGCTGGGGGGCTACTGAAATGTTCCATCACTACCCCAAGGGTTGAACGATGGACCTTGTCAAAGAGAAGCCTTATCTAATTAATCATCTTATTGCAGATGCATGTCACACATATTAAAGGAGGATTTCATGACCAGCATGCCCTCTACAATAACCTCTCAGTGTCTACTTTAACCCTTGTTCCAATATCTTTTCATCAAAGGAGCATTTTATACAGCTGACTTTAAATGGAGGCTCTCAAAAGCTTATTAAGTTTTCTTTTAGCGAAAGAGTATTGGAATGGAAGAAAAGTTGGTTATAATACCTATAACTCATAGTCAGATGAGTTCCATCTAGAAAGCTTGCTTGTTTATATCTATGTTTTAGAAACAGTGCAAAACTCACTGAAGTCATCAGGAACATAAAATGTACATTTAAAGGCTCTGCAAGAGAAAACCATGATAGTTTGTCAGTTGAGGATGCTCACCCACTCCTCCCCTAATCATTCCAGAGGAAGGCAAATAATTGGAATGTATTGATAAATTGTTGGGAAATATATAGGATCTTTGTTTATTTTTTAAAAGTTTTTAAAGATTTCACTGCTGTGTATTTACATTATTTTGACCTTTACATTTAGTATTGCCACAGATTGCAGGAGTTGGTAGGATTCTTTCTTGCAAATCTGTAAAGTCCTTGTAGATATAGTCCAGAAATAGTTAATAGGTATATTTAGCACGGCTGGCAATGCTTTTAGTTCTCAGCTAAAAGGGTCCTTGGGAGTGATATAGATATAGCACCTCCAGGCAGTTCCTTGAAGAGATTTGGAGGTCAAAGGTTTTAAGGTGTTGTAGCCGGGTGCTCCCATCTACACCAAAACATTGGGCAGAACATTTGGGGCTTCGCATTCAAAGCTCTGCCATATCTTCTTTTGCATATTTCTTTTATTTTGGGAGAATGTTAATTTTGGCTTCAAGGAGGAGATAAGAGATGAATTAGATAACAATCTATAGGCTTTATTTTGTTTCAGCTTAAAAGTTGCCCTGGTCCTAAAATTGATACAAATCAAAGCAGATCATGATCAACACCTTCAACTGATCTTTTGATTAACTTGCAGCCAACAGACCTGCTATAGCTATACATTGCAAAGTGTTCCTGTTTCAGTTCAGACTTTGAGATATTAAGAGTTGTATACCAAAAATCAATCATTAAATGCAAGTGACCTCAGCCTGAAGGTCACTCTTTCACATGTTGAATATAAAATACTCATTGGGACTGGCTAATCATCTGTAATGCAGCTGAACTTGTGGGTTCTGGTATTCTCATTGCAACTTACATATCAATGGAACCCAATTTATGAGTAGGCAGGCTGATCCAGGGATGGGATTCTACCGGTTCAGACCGGTTCTATAGAACCAGTTGTTATGATTTTGCTCAGTTTGGAGAACCGGCAAATCATGCCCCGGGCTGGCCCTGCCCCTCTCCGCCTGCCCCACCCTTCCCAGTCAGTCATTATTGCACATGTGCAACATCGTGCGCATGCCCAACATCACTGACTGCATTCTTCCCCGCCCAATCACTCCTTAAGGTATTTCTTTTTTTCCCTCTCCCAACAATCAACTGTTCCTATGATCAGCTGTGCTAGGATTCCCCTTGCTTACTTACTGCTTCACCCATGAGGCTTCCCTGAAGCCCAGAAGGCCCAAAAATGGGGGGGGGGGGTTTCTGCCAAAAGAAAAAGAAGCCACACCCACCCAGTCACATGACCACAGCCACCTAACCATGTCCACCTAGCCACATCCACAGAACCAGTTGTTACAAAATTTTTCTAGCTTGCCTTTGTGATCATATTAAAAGCAACGTCATTCTTTTCGCCGATGATGTAAAACTATTCAACACCACCAACAATGTTGCTACACTCCAAAAAGACCTTGACTATATATCAGAATGGTTAAACAAGTGGCAACTTTAAATCTCAAAAAATAAATGCTCTGTCTTACACACTACAATAGTAATGGGGGATTTCAATTATCTTGATATCAAGTGGAAGACTAATTCTACACCAAGTGAGAAATCAAATAGATTCCTAACCAACCTAGTGGACAACTTTGTTGCCCAAAAGGTAGAAGAGGGAACTAGAGGAACAGCCATATTGGACTTAATTCTTACAAACAGAAAAGAAATTAATAGAGGGAGTTAAAACTGCAGGAACCTTGGGTGGGAGTGATCATGTCATACTAGAATTCAACATAACGCAAACACAAGCAATAGAACATAATGATACCAAATTCTTAGATTTCAAAAGAGCTTATTTTAACAAACTCAGAGAGAAATTGGGAAAGATTCCTTGGATGAAAATCCTAAAGGGGAAAACAACTCAAGAATCTTGGGAAACTCTGAAAAATATGATCATAAAAGCCCAGACCAGCACAATACCAATGAGAAAGAAAACCAAGAAACCCAAAAAGGAACCAGCATGACTGCACAAAGATCTGTTTGACAAATTGAAAGACAAGTACAAGGACAAGGACAAAAAATGGAAAAAGGGGCAAACAGCTAAAGCAGAATATCAGCAGATAGCCAGGATTTGTAAAAACAAAGTCAGAAAACCAAAATGTTCAGAATGAACAAAGACTTGCAACAAAAGTCAAAAATAATAATAGTAATAAAAAATCCAACATATAAATAACAAGAAAAAAATCAAGGAAACAGTTAGTCCACTAAAGAAAGAAGATGGAAAGGAAGTAACACGTAACAGAGAGAAAGTAGAGCTGCTTAACTCATTCTTTGCATCAGTTTTCACGCAAAAAGAAACTATAGCCCAACCTACCAAAAACATAACTGTAAAAGACAGACTAGAAATAAAAATTAAAATAAGCAAAAAAAATAGTAAACTCTATCTGATCTTGATAAATACAAATCACCAGGAACTGACGGATTACATCCCAGAGTTCTAAAGGTGCTGGAGATGTCATCTCAGAACCACTGTATCACATCTTTCAAAAATCCTGGAGCACTGAGGAAGTACCAGAGGACTAGAAAAGATCTGATATGGTTCCCATCTTCAAAAAGGAAAAAACAGATCCAGGAAACTACAGCCTAACATCAATACCTGGGAAGATACTGGAAAAGATAATAAAAAAAACAGATTTGCCGACATCTAGAAATGAGTAAAGTAATAACTAGCAGTCAGCATGGGTTTGTTAAAAACAGATCATGCCAAATCAATCTTATTTCATTCTTCAACATAGTGACTAAATTAGTAGACCAGCAAAATATTGTGGATATAATATACAAAGACTTCAGCAAGGCATTTGCATTAAGAGTTGTTAACCTAATCCTGTGAAGCTTTTTCTCCAGTTATATTGTACTATTAACTAGAGCATACAAAACATTTGCTAGACCAATTCCTGAATATAGCTTATCTGTCTGGAATCCACATTGCATATCAAACATTAATACAATTGAGAGAGTCCAAAAATATTTCACGAGAAGACTCCTCCACTCCTCTACTCGCAACAGAATACCCTATGCCTCCAGACTTGAAATTTTAGGCTTAGATAACTTAGAACTACACCACCTTTGGTCTGACCTAAGCATAGTACATAAAATTATCCATTACAATGTCCTACCAATCAATGACTACTTCAGCTTCAGCTTCAACTTCAACAATATACGAGCATACAATAGATACAAACTCAAGGTAAACTGTACAAAACTTGATTGCAGGAAATACGACTTCAGCAACAGAGTGGTCAATGCCTGGAATACTCTACCTGACTCTGTGGTTTTTTCCACTAATCCCAAACACTTTAACCTCAGACTGTCTACTGTTGACCTCACCCCATTCCTAAGAGGTCTGAAAGGGATGTGCATAAGCGCACCAACATCCCTGTCTCAATGTTCCCTTTTATTCGTATCTACTTCATGTATTAATAATCATGTTTATACTTATATATATTATCAAATGCATGCTTGACAAAATAAATAAATAAGTCGTTATAAGTCAGAATCACCAGCAAAGATTACTTTTTTATATATGAATGCTCAAAATGAAGTAGCAGTGTTGGATGTTGGTCAGGCTTCCATTTATTGCATTTGTGGCCTACCATCTATCAGTTCTGAGTTTAAAATGATTGGTTCTCTATATTTCTCTGTTGCATTATAATTATGTTATCCTGAGGACTGAACATTTAAACTAAATGTCTTGGAAAAGAGAGAACCTACATCACTGCTGTTATCTGCTTGGGAAGTGGAAGGAAGATAAAGTGGAACCATAATGGGAAAGACATAGCAGGTCCTTCTCCAGCTTTGTTCCATTGTCTCTGCACAAAGAGCTTACACTGAACTGTTACTGAAGAAAATTAAATAGTGATAGCATTTCAAACTTGTATGTGTTTCTCAATCTGTACTTGTTTACTAGAAGAAATGTAGTTATATTCTCTGGGGAGCTCCTCAGTACAGAGCCCTACATTTTTTTAACCATTGTGAGATTCACAACTCACTATCTTACTCTTTACTGAAGCAAGAAGCAAGAGCTGAATTAGTGCTTTCCCTTCTGGGGAAAGGTTTTTAGCCATTCTACAATTAATTGTTATCAGAAAAATATGAGCAAGTTCATAAACAGATATAAAATATGAAATTGCTTTAAAAGATAGTGATGCATGGAATTATGCATTATGGAATTACTGTAAAAGTAAATTAAAATATAAATTGTGGACACAGCCACTCCACTGACTTTTGCCAGTCCATATTGGCATTACATTTCTTCAAAGTTAACAGATAGATAATCAGATATGGAAGGGACCTTCTAGGTCATCAAGTCCAACCCCCCCCCCGCCGCCCAAGTGGGAGACCCTACACCATTTCTGACAAATGACAGTCCAATCTCCTCTTGAAAGTCTCAAGCGATGGCGCTCCCACAACTTCCGAGGGCAAGCTGTTCCATGGTTGATTGTTCTCACTGTCAGAAAGTTTCTCCTTATTTCCAGGTTAAATCTCTCCTTGTTCAGTTTTCATCCATTATTAATAGCTGGATCCCTTCCTGTCTGTGGCAGCCCTCAAATATTGGAAGACTACTATCATGTCTCCCCAGTCCTTCTCTTCACTAGACTAGCCATGCCCAGTTCCTGTAACCGTTCTTCATATGTTTTAGTGTCCGGTTTCCTAATCATCCTGGTTGCTCTTCTCTGTACTTTTTCTAGAGTCTCAACATCTTTTTTATAGTGTAGTGACCAAAACTGGAAGCAGTACTCTAGGTGTGGTCTTACTTTAGCTTTATAGAGTGGTATTAGTACCTCACTCCTGGGAGAAGGTTACTTCAAAATCCCATTCCCTCCCCACCTCACTAACCTGCTTTCCAGCTCTGTTCTCCTGTGCAGGGCAACAAAAGAAGACCCAGCTGATCAGCTGGGACTTGGGAGGCAGAAAATAGATGGGGGCGGGGCCAGTCAGAAGTGGTATTTGCTGGTTTTCTAAACTACTCAAAATTTCCGCTACCACTTCTCCAGAACTGGTCAGAACCTGCTGAATACCACCTCTGGTGGAGAAGAGGCAGCCTCTAGTATGGCCCCTGATTAAAATTAACAGCCTTCAGAAAGGTTTAATCCCCAAGTAATTCACAGACTAAACAGTGGATTATCCAGTTAGGTAATGAGTGTTCTTGGTTCTCATTATTCTGATAAGAGGGCATCCATTGGCTCCTGATGGTAAATGATGCTAATAAAGCCTGAGAATTCTCTTTTCTAACAAGCCATCTCCACAGGGAGAGTGATTAAAATGAAGATAGATTTGATGGGATATGTTTCCGTTTTTAGAGCCTCAGCTGCTGACATTCAGTGACATAATCAGGTCATCAAGCCAGTCACAATCATCAGCAAAAAAAACAGTTCTCTTCCTCTTTACTAACATGTATTATTCTGTCCCAGGTTTTCCTAATATTTTTCTCATTTTTAATACATGTGATATGCACATTTGTTTTCCACCTTGTCATTTTTGTAAGCATCAACTTTCAATTAGCTAAACAAATCCTTCAACAGCCAAAACACTCTTATGTTTTAAGGAAAATAAAATCAAGCAGCCAATTTTAAATCCAGTGAAAGGATCACAATTAAATATGAAGGAAATTTTGTCACAAACTTTATTGTGTAATCATATGTCAGGTGAGCTATCGTGATTGGGAACAATTGCAGAATAACACAAGGTGTTCTTTATGGATAGATTTATAAAGGTATATTCTCATTGAAAAGACCCCAGTGACTGCTTTTTAATACATAGATACTGATTCCTCAAAACCAGCCTGTCCCATCTGGTCAGGAAGAAGAAAGTATTTTATGGACGCTGTCAGTTAAAGAAGTTTGACACATGGAATCTAGGAAAGGAGCCTTTTCTGCATTGCTCCAGCCCTCTGGAACATCCTGACTCCAGAGGTGAGCTGGGCCCCCATTTTCCTGGCCTTTCAAAGGAGTCTTAAGTGCTGGCTCTGCCAACTCACATGGGGCTGGCTTAGCAAACATGAAACCCTGGGATTTGTTGAGGGCCTTCCCCAATCTTTTAACTTATTTTATTCTTTGTTTTAATCTGGCCCTTTTACTGTATTTTTATGTTTTAGGTCTTTGTATTTTTAACTGCACACTGCCAGAATCATTCTGTTTGTGAGATGGGCAGTATTTAAATGCAAAAAATATGAATGAATGAACAAATGAATATCCAATTCTTATAAATACTGTGAGCCCACATGGAGAAGGCAACTTCAATGAACAATCAATGAGACAGAATGAAAATTTCAAAAGGTAGAGCATACTTTTATATTTGCACTCATCTAATTTTTATATTATCTATTTATATATCAGACCTTGTAGTTCTAAAATTTGTTTCATTCCAGCTGATAAATGGAAAAAGGGAATGGCAGCAGGACAAAAGTATTTATACATTCTACACCACAATAAATGACCTTTTCAAACTGCTATAACATTTTCAATGTTTTCTGCTTAAACACTTAACCCAATATGCTGATAATATTTGTTCATAAATCATTTTCATTGGAACTGAAAAAGGGCTTGACAAGTTGCACATTGATGTTCAAAAGAAGAAATTCGTATAATCAATGGAAAGTATGCCAGGGGAAGTTATTTGTTGAATCCACCAATCAAACAGATTAATTGATTTTACACATAATGTTAAATTATAATATGGCTCCTGGTTTTGGCTTAGCATAATTTGAGAGCAGGATCATCAGTTTTAAAATGCTAAATTGCACTTTAAAATCACAATTTGGCATTAATTACAACCATAGCTTAGCATAATTGATATAACAATGATTCATAATTTGTGAGAAATGGCAATAAGGTGGGAAAATCATAGAAGAAAATATTTTTCTGAGACTGATACATATGAGAAAATGTGATTAAAGCTCAGCTAATTGTCATTGTGATGATTATCACCAAAGAATAAAGTAAATTTATTGTCAGCTTCTTCATAAATAGAAGAAGCTATTTTGTGAAGGTAATGTTTCCTGTTTAAATAACTTTTAATACACTTTAATCACCACTTTTAAATGATGGTGTTTGAAATTATTTCCTAATGAAAATTATATTATAGTAAATTAGATAAAATGGATATCCATAATGACACTATAGTCACAATTCCTTTAATATCCAATTCATTTTGTTCCACTAACAACTAATAAACAAAATAACAATGAATTCCTCTTCAGGTCACAGAAACTGCTCCTGAATAAATTGATAGTAATTTTTTGAAATTTTGAAATAAGCCAACATCCCAGAAGACAAGCTCAAAATCCAAAAAATCTTGACAGACTTGAACAATGTGTAATGATATGTCAGGTGAGCTATCGTGATGGGGAACAATTGCAAAATAAGGCAAGGCTTTCTTTATGGATAGATTTATAAAGGTATATTCTCATTGAAAAGACCCCAGTGACTGCTTTTTAATACATAGATACTGATTCCTCAGAACCAGCCTGTCCCATCTGGTCAGGAAGAAGAAGGTATTTTATGGACGCTGTCAGTTAAAGAAGTTTGACACATGGAATCTAGGAAAGGAGCCTTTTCTGCATTGCTCCAGCCCTCTGGAGCAAGGTTTTATACCTAAGCAGGATAAACTAAAGGTACAAGTAAAGATTAGGTTAAACCTGGCTCAAAAACTGATAGATCTTGCGATCAACGAGGAAAAACTGAGGAGACTCAGATTAACAATGGCTAACAAGGTTTATTTCTAACAGCAGGTTGCCAATGGGCATTCAAACTAACCCCTGTGCTAGCAGCAACCTGAGGCAGCTTCATCTGACAGCTCTTTTTTACTCCCAGCTGTCAGGCAGCCAGCCAATCAGGTAGCCATATAGCACCCCCTAGCTTGTGGACCGAAGTGAAGACTCTGGACACAATACTCTTCCCTCCTTAGTGAAGTGCATGCGTAATCATCTAGATAGGCCAGTCGACACCTTTCTCAAGTAGATCTTTGAAGCTCTCTGCTCTTGGAAGGAGGATTCTCCACTGCTTCAGCTTCCTTGGTTGCTGCGCTTCCTTCTTAGCTGGTTCTGATTCCAGGGACCATGACTCCACTGGTAAGTCACTTCTTAGGGTTGGATTTTCATTTTGGTCAGATGGTCTGTTGTCTATCGGCTGCAATGTTTCTGGGCCGGTTGCTTCAGCTCTTGGCTCCCATGATTGCTGTAATTTGCCCCATGCCCTTAACTGATCAACATGTCATTTCCATAACCTTCCACTCTCCAATTCTACTGTGTACAAGTAAAGCCCCAAGATTGCTACTATGATCCCGGGTAGCCAAAGTAGGTGACCAGCGTAGTTCCTCACATAAACCTAGTCCCCCAGGTTAAATGATCACCAATTCCTAAAAGTGTCCAGGGGCTTTTCTGGGGCAAACCCGGGGTATAATTTGTCGAGGGTGGTTCTTAAACGCCAGCCCATTAATGCCTCTGCTGGGCTATGATTGGTCAAATGGCAAGGGGTTGCATGTTGTACCAATAAAAATCAGGCTAACTTGGTCTGCCAATCTCCTTTTGTCATTTTGCTCACTGCTTCTTTAGTAGTTCTAACCACTGCCATGCCATTGCTCGAGGTGTGCCAGGGAGCAGTCAATGAATGATGGATGCCCTCTCTGGCTAAGAATGGGGATGAGGTAAATTGAGGCCCATTATCAGCGACTATTTGGTCTAGCAGACCATGGGTTGCAAACAATTTCTGTAGTATTTGTATTACTGCTTCTGTAGTGGTGGATGACATGAGAATGACCTCCAACCATTTAGAGAATGCATCCACTACACTCAGGAAGATGCCCCCATGAAAAGGGCCAGCAAAACCCACATGGAGTCTGGACCAAGAACCCCGGGGAGTTTCCCATTCTTGTACTGGGGCCTTGGAGGGTGCTGACCTGGATTCCTGGCAAGTCCCATACCCTGCAACCCATGTTTCTATTACTTGGTCTAATCCTGGCCACCACACATAGCTCCATCCCAGAGCCTTCATCCTGACAATGGCAGAATGACCCTCATGCAGTAAGGCCAGAATGTCATGATGCAAAGAGGTTGGTACCACTACCCTGTTTCCCCATAATAGACAACCTTGTTGTGCTGAAAGTTCATGCTGTCTGGCTTTATAGAAGCCAAACTCTGTGTTAACTGCTCCCTGTGGCCATCCCTCATCACCCAGTCCAGCACCTGGACTAACACTTTGTCTTTATTTGAGTGCCTAGCAATGTCAGTAGCTGAAATAGGTGCTTCCAGGGAGTCAATTAGAAGCACAGATGACATTGGTGCTGGGTCTTTGCCATTGTTTGGAATCAGGCAGTGACTCAGGGCATCAGCATGGCTGAGTTGGTTCCCCAGGTGATGAAACAGTTGGTAAGAATAAGATTCAAGAAAAACAGTCCACTGGGACATTTGAGGTGAAAGAACTTGAGGCATTTGCTTATTGCCTGCAAGTAGTCTCAACGGAGGCTGACAGTCAGTAATGAGTTCAAATTGTCTGCCATATAAATACTCATACTTAATGCCAGAGACTATTGCCAAAAGCTCCTTATCCAGTTGGCTATAGTTTCTTTCTGCAGAGGAAAGAGCTCTGGAGAAAAATGCTATTGGAGGTGGAGAGCCATTAGACAATCTATGACTCAAAACAGACCTGACCCCAAAAGGTGAAGCATCACAGGCCAGGATAAGTGGAAGGCATTTACTGGACAAGAACACTGTCTGAAGTCAGTAGATTCTTTACAGCACAAAATGCTTTTTCTTCTCTCTGTCCCACACCCAGGGCGCCTTCTGATCTAATAAATGGTGTAGAGGTTCTGCTACTAATGCCTTATGGGCAATGAATACACTATAGAAGTTTAAAAGGCCCCAAAAGGCCTGCAGTTGAGTCTTACTGATAGGAGCTGGTGCTTGCTGAATAGCTTGAATTTTGGAGGCTGTTGGATGAAGGCCTATTGCGTCTACTAGGTAACCCAGGAATTCAACTCTGGATACCCCATCTTGTTTCTTGAGCTTAAGGCCTACTTTTTGGAACCATTGTAGCACCTCACGCAAATGAGTTTAAAGGTCAGCATGGCTGGATGCTAAGATCAGGACATTGTCAAAATAGGAGACGATGCCCTGGATACCATGGAGTAACCTCTCCATCAGGCTTTGAAAAATGCCAGGTGCTGCATTAACTCCAAATTGAAAGGTTACACTTGAACGCTCCCCTACGTTTACTATGGTTTGAGCTTCAGCTGTATGTTGATATGCCTGGGCCAAATTTAATTTGGTGAAAATATTACCTTCTCCTAATGCAGGGAGCACCAACCTTTGGGATCCCAGGGACCACCAAATTCATAATTTTAAATTAAATTTTAAATCATACTTTTAAATTAAAATACTTTTAAATTCATATTAAAAATAATATGAATTTTTTAAGAAGCTAATATATTTAATATAAAAAATTATATTAAATATAAATTACTGTGTGTAAAAATTACACACACACACACACACACACACACACTTATTTCATTATAACAAAAACATAAATGCTTAATGATAACAAAATAAAACGTTCCGGGCTGGAAGCCTCCCCCCCACCTGCACCTTCCAAAGAGACAGAAGAGCCTTTAAGATGCCAGGTGGAGAATTGAGAGAGCTCAGATCTGCAGCCAAGGAAAAGCTGGGGGGCTGAGCTGGTTCTTCCAGCCTCACCAGGAGACAGGCAAGGAAAGATGTCCCTGGAGGCACTTCTCTTACTTTAGCACTTTGCTGCCAAACCCAGCCACAGCCAGTGATTATTTGGGGCAGGGGAGGGGAGAAACAGAGAGAAAGCATCTCTCACATTACCCGGGGAGGAAAGGAGGTGAAACAAAACTCACTCTTTCACTGAGACCTACAAAACACCTATCTGCTGCATTCCAGGAGATCTTAAAAACCACCAAAGGCTCCCATTTGCAGTTCCCACACCCCCGGTTCAGGTCCCTGAGATGCACACTCCCACACACAGCGGCCGTGGCAACAACAGTCCCCTCCCCCAGTGCCTGCTGTCAGCTCTTCTCATTAGTTCTCTAGCTTTGAATTGCTCCCTGCTCTTTCTCTTTCCTCCTCCCCCCATGCCCATTTGCATACAGGAAAGGAAAGGAAGATGGAACCATGCACAACTCTCCACTTTTCCAGCCCTCGCTGCCTCTCCCAACATTGAAGCCGTAGCACCCTGAGTTGCTTGCTTCTCCACTACTGCCTCCTCCTCCTCCTCCAACACCTCCTTCTCTGGGTAGGGTGATTCTTAACTCACCAAGCATGCTAAGGCAACTCAGGATGCTACTGCTGTAGCATCTTTGCATCTCCAAGGCTTTGATGTTGGGAGAGGCAGCAAGGTTTGGAAGAGCAGAGAGCTGCACACAGCTCCAAATCCCTTTCCTTGCCTGCCTGCACATGGGGAGGAGGGGGAAGGAAAGAGAGGCAGGAGCAATTCAAAGCTAGAGAACTAATGGGCAGAGCTAACAATTTGCGCTGGGGGTGGGGACTGTTGTTGCCACCACCACCGCTGTGTGTGGGAGCTGGTTGGTGTGTGCATCTCAGGGATCTGACTCTGGGGTCGCTCGAAGAGCTGGGAGGTGAGAGAACTGTGCAGCCCAGATTAATTGTTTTTGAGGGCCATTTCTTCTGCGGCCCACCAAAAATTTTCCATGGCCCATGAGTGGGCCACAGCCCACCAGTTGGTGACCGCTGTCCTAAAGAGTGCAGCAAATGCTGCACCACAGGGACTGGATACATACTCTGTTGTAGTGCTAAATTAAGCATTGATTTATAATTGGCACGTGTGAATAGAGCCATCAGCTTTCATGGGAATGACAGTAGGTGTCTCCAATTTTGAGTGATCCATGGGCTACAGAATTCCTTGAGCAATCAATTTATCTAATTCGGCATCCACCTTTGGGCGGAATGTGAATGGTACCCTTTTAATGGTATCCATCTTGGCATGACTTGGGGGTCCAGATTGAATGACATTGGTGTTCCTACACATCTGCCCAAACCTGCCTCGAATATGCTGAGGAATTCTTTTTCTACACTGTCCCAATCCACAAAGTTTGAGGTGTCAGTGTTATGAATACCCTGATCTTCAATCCTAAGGACCCAAACCAATCAAGACCCAATAAACTTGGTCTGGGTTCTTCAACAATAACTTGTTTAAGGAGGCCTGAGAATTTCTTAAATTGTACTAAGAATTTATGATTTCCCAAAATTGCAATAGAATTCCCCTATTAAGAATTCCCCTAACTAAGTCTTAGAATTAGTTAGAATTCCCCTATCTAATTTTAGTTTCAAGCCACAAGGTTTGAGCCATTTCTTTGAGATTTTGGGCACCAACCTTTTAATGGTGCCCCAAGACATCAAAGATAAAGAAGAGCCAGTGTCAATTTCCATTTGACAGGGTGTTCTTTCTATTTTTACAGTGAGTAAAATTTTCTCTTTTAACTCAACGCTAATTTGCCCAATGACTGTTTCTGGTTGCTCTTCGAAGATGGAATAGCAATCATCCCCCCTGTCTACTCTGCCTGTGGGATTGTCTTTTGAACAGTGGCTGTCCACTTGATTGACTCCATTATGCTGGCTGGGGAGCCCTACAGACTCTGGCTAGGTGCCCCTTTATTTGCCACAATGCAAGCAATTGACATTTTTAAACCTGCATTTGGCTCTTAAATGATTCCCACCACAGCCAGAGCAAACTGTTTGAGGGTGCTTCTTCTCTCCAACCCTGCCTTTCCCTGGTGCTACCTTAAAGCGATGGACATCATCATTGTCTGAGGCTCCTGGCTCAGGGTCTGCATCGTCATGATGAATAGAGGCTGATGCTCTTGATGTGATTGGGGTGATTGGTTTTTCGATCTCAGCTGTAGACATGTTGGACAACTCCAGAGCTCTTGCTTTATCTAGGGCAGATCAGAGTGTCAGCTCAGTTTTCACCAGAAGGTGGCACTGTATGCAAAGGTCTCTGACGCCACAGACCAGCCGATCTAGGAAGATGTCTTCAAGATTGTCAAAATCACCATATAGGGCTGCCGCTCTAGGGGCTGCCACATATTGATTAATGTTTTCACCTTCAGCTTGGTTCCTGTGATAGAATGCATGGTGATGGGCTATGCAAGATGGCATAGGTGCATAATGGCTCTTTAGTTTAGCTAACAGGATCTCTCAATGCACTGACAGGGGAGCCAGTAGAGCCCGCGCTGTTTCAAACATCTCTGAGCCACAAGAACTCAAAAAATAGGCTTTTTTACAATTGCTGGATAGACCAATGTAATCGTTTGCCTCTAGAAAACATTTGAAATATGTGATATAAGAATCCCACATTTCTGTGGCTGAATTAAAAGCTGGGAAATTGGTTAGTGCAGGCATGGCTATCTGAGGAAAAACTATTTAGCACACGACTTCTCGTTGTCAGTGCCTCAACTCTGTGAAGGACGGTGAACTTCAGCTTAAAAAAACCACTTCACTCATTTGTTCAGCTCTAATTAGTGACTTCAACTTCAATCAGTGGTTTGTTCTTTCGTTGCCTCAGTACAATCCCATCTTCATCGCCAATTGTTAGATTTTGTGAGTGGCGGGTTAAAACAAGGCAACTCAGATTAACAGTGGCTAACAAGATTTATTTCTGTCTATTAACAGCGGCTTGCCAACAGGCATTCAAACTAACTTCCCCCTGCACTAATGGCAACCTGAGGCAGCTTCATCTGATAGCTCTTTCATACTCCCAGCTGTCAGCCTGCCAGCCAATCAGGTAGCCATATTGCTTCCCCTAGATTGCAGACTGAAGTGAAAACTCCAGACACAACAAAAACAGTAACTGTGAGAGGGACCTTAGTGTCCCAGTAGACCAGGGGTGTAAAACTCAAGGCATGTAGGCCAGATGCAATGCACAGGGTGCTTAAATCTGGCCCATGGGGCCAGCCTGGAAATATGAAAGGATTGGCCCATGGTGCCTCTGGCAACTAAAACCCACGCCTCGTTTTCACATTCCATGGCCCCCTGCAGCACATTGACGGCCATAAATGGGCTGAAAACAGCCTGAAATGGGCCAAAACCAGGCCCAAAGCAGGCCAAGAAAGGCCTGGAAAATGCCCCCCAAATTGCTGAAAAATGCCCCCCAAATGGCAAAAAATAACCCAAAGATGGCAAAAAATGGGCAAAAACAGCCTGAAAAACAAGGCCCAAAAATGACTGGAAAATGAGCCAGAAAATGGGCCCCAAATGGCCAAAAACAGGCCAAATATGGTCCCCAATCAGGCCAAAAACAGTCTGAAAAACAGGCCAAAAAACAACTGAAAATAGCCCCCCAAACAGGCCAAAAACAGGTAAAAAATGACCTGAAAACTGGGCCAAAAATTGGCCCCCAAACAGCCTGAAAATGGCCTGAAAACCATCCTGAAAACATCCTGAAAATGGCCCAAAAACATCCTGAAAACATCCTGAAAAATGGACTGAAAAATGGGCAAAAAAACAGGCTAAACCACCAAAATGGGCCAAAACAGGTCCAAAACAGGTCACAAATGGGTCAAAAATAGACCACACCAACCCCCTGCCCCCCCCTGCTGCCAGCCTACAGATGAGGACTACAATGCTGAGCCAGCCCTCAAAGAAATTCAGTTTGACACTTCTGCAGCAGGCAATCACTTAAACATGAGCCAGTAGTGTGCAGCATCAGCCAAAAAAAGCTAATACAATCCTTCTTGTATAAACAGAGGCAGAGAATCAAAATCATGTGAAATATTAATACTGCTTTATAAATCCTTAGTAGGACCACACCAGTATACTGCATCCAATTTTGGTCACCACGTTACAAAAAGATGTTGAGACTTGGAAAAAAGTGCAAAGAACAACTAAGATAATCTGGAGAGCCTGGAGACAAAAACATAAGTCTGGTTGCAGGAATTGGGTATGGAAGAATTAGGGGTGACATAATAGCAGTGATCCAGTATATGAGGAGCTGTCCCAAAGAAAAGGGGGTCAACTTATTTTCCAAAGCACCAGAAGACAAGACAAGAAACAATGGTTGGAAACTAATCAAAGAGAGAAGCAACCTGGAATGAAAAAGAAACTTCCTAACAGTGAAGACAATTGCTTGTTTTCAGAAGTTGTAGGTGATTCATCACTAGTGGTGGGATTCAAAATTTTTTACTACTGGTTCTGTGGTGTGGCTTGGTGGTAGTGGCAGGGGAAAGATATGGCAAAATCCCCATTCCCTCCCCACTCTTGGGGGAAGGTTACTTCAAAATCCCATTCTTTCCTCATCCATTTATTTATATGCTTTCCAGCTCTGTTCTCTTGTGCGGGGCAACAAAAGAAGACCCAGCTGATCATCTGGGACTTGGGAGGCAGAGAATAGATGGGGGCAGGGCCAATCAGAGGTGGTATTTGCCAATTCTCTGAATTACTCAAAATTTCCGCTACCAGTTCTCCAGAACTGGTCAGAACCTGCTGAATACCACCTCATCACTGGAGGTTTTAAGAAAAGACTGGAGAGCCACCTGTCTGAAATGGTATAGGGTTTCCTGCTAGAGCAGGAGGTTGGACTAGAAGACCTCCAAGGTCTCTTTCAACTCTATTTTGATTGATTGATTCATTCATTTGTAGTGAAAAATCAGAGTAATTAAAGCATCATATTTGTCTGACTTCCTTTCTACCTCCTAATTATTTATCCACTCATTTCCAAACTATTTGTAAGCTAAGACTTTCCTATTTAAACCCTTGCAAAGCTTGGATACATTGTATTATGCTTCCCCCATATAAACTTTTCCAAGCACAATGATCCATTTCTTTTTTTAAAAAAAAATTGTTTTATTTATATAACATATAAAAATTCAGTTTCAATCCAACAGTGTGTTGTCTAGGTACAATTATTTTTTTAAAATCATAATCAAAATGTTTACAATAGTATTCATCACAATAATATTAATTCTACACTAATGATAATATTTTACTTTTCTATTTTAACAAATCTTCTTTATAGTATTAGTCCTTTTTATATCCCCCTATTTCTAACTTCTGTTTTTATTATCTAACCATTGGTAAAATAAGTCCCATATTAAGAAATATTCAGTTCCTTCTTTTTCCTTAATTGTAAGCATGAATTTCTGTCCATTTCTGCACATTCTAATATTTTTTTATTACTCTCATCTGGATCTCTTCTCTTTTCGACTGTTGTGCAAATACAATTCTGGCTGCAGTTAATACATGTAAAATCAAATATATATTCCCTTTATCATACTTTTCCAGTAGGATGCCCAATAAAAATACTTCTGGTTTCAAATCTACATGCTGCTTTATCATTTTTTCCAAGTATGTATTTTCATCCAATATTTTTTTGCTTTTGGGCATGCTCACCACATATGGTAATATAAACCAGGTGTCTGGTTGCACTTCCAACATTTAGCTAACCTGTCTTTAAACATTTTTGTCAATCTTGTTGGTGAAAAATGCCATCTGTAAAATATTTTATACAGATTTTCTTGATACGCAGTTGACACAGTTAATTTAACATTTCTATCCCACAATTTCTGCCATTTATCCAGTTCTATTGCATATTGAAAGTTTTTAGCCCAAGCTATCATTGTCTCCTTTATTTGCTCACTTTCCAATAATAAATAGCTATATATTTTCTGTATTAATTCTTCATCCGTTCCAGTTAATATCTGGTCCAGTTCTGTTAATTGTTTATTAAAACTATACATTTTAGCATCTTTCTCATATCGAGATTATATTTGCACTTGTGGCCACCATGCTATATCCATCCCTTGACTACTCAATTCTTGCTTAGTTTTTAATTCCCCACACTACAACACACCGCAACCCAGCAGAACTTTTAATGAGTCGGTGGCTGCAGACTGTACTAGACCAGGTCCATCCTAACTACAGCACAGAAACATCCCTGGATGGGGAAATGCAGACAATTCACCATAGGGGACCCGGTCTACGCACACAATTACACTGGGGGACCAATGTGGGTGCCAGCTAGGGTAATCGAAAGCACAGGGCCCTGGTCCTACAGATTAGAGACGGAGGAAGGGAAGCTATGGGAGCGACACATCAATCAGCCACAGGGCCAGGTCCCAAACACGAAACACCTGACACGCAATAACTGAACAACACAGATCACAAACACTGACCCCGCAAACAGAACCCCCCAACAACAATGATAGAGACACTTATCTTGTGAAGAGAGAGTTCCACGGTGTCCTTCTGAGGCCTCAGGCTCAAGGTTCCCTGCCGTGCCAGTAGAAAATTTCGAGACGGTTCCACTGGCAGGGACCAGAGCGGTGGTGGACCCATCCGCTCAGGCTGCCACCTAAGGAACAAGTGAGGTGCGCAGGTCCAGTCGCACCCACTGAAGCCCTGCCTACTTACGTGATTACATACTGTAGGCAAGCGCCGATTGGAGGAACACTAACTAGGAGGCGAGTGGTGTTATATATGACCAAATATGGCCAAAGAGTGGAGTCGACTAATAGACTCCACTCATTGGCCCAACCGCTGGCGGGAAAAATGAAGTCTCATCAGTGGCTGAGGCTTTGGACAGCGCGGGCTATAAAAGCCAGTGCCTGCCGCAGTTGAACGGCTTATTTTCCCGAACTGACTTAAAATAAAGTCTGCTTACCAGTCCTGCTGTGTCCTGCCTCTCCTTCCCGCACAGACCCATCTAACAAAAGCATGCCAACCTAATTCTTTCACCCATGTAAGTATCAAGGCCTGGTAATATAATTCCCAATTTGGTAACCCAAGGCCCCCTCTTTTTTTTTAGAAACTTGCAACATTTTCAGGTTTATTCTTGCTTTTTTCCCTAGTAAAAGCACAGTGATCAATTTCTGAAATACTTTTCCTCTGGGACCTGATGGTTACAACACATCCTTTTTCTGGTGGCACTCAGAATTTCAAATATCTTCCTGAGAACTTTGCATGACTCTGCTGTTTATTTTGGTCAGGCAGCAAACATATGCTTTATTTATGCTTTACTTATTCCAGTTTTTCCTGAATGACAACGAAAAAGGCAGTGGTTTAAAATCTGTTTTTATACTTATATACCCATCAGACTATTCCCGATCATTGTGAGCAGCCTTATGGAAATCATAAAAAAAGACTAAGTAATAGTTTTCCACTACCTACCATAGCTTTGGTTCAATGAAGCTTTCACATCATGTTTTTAATCTTATTCATTATTATTTTTATCATAGCCATGCAGCATTGTCTTTTAATGGTAAGGGCACAGTACCCAGCCATTTTGACATATTTTATACCATTAGCAAATTTTACCTCAGGCATGCTCATGATGGTCTATGAAGTTAGGTTCTTTAATTTAGAGACTATCTTGCAAATCAATGCTCTATTGGCCACAGGCAACCATGAAGTGGCAAAAAAAAAGAGAAATTATGGAACTTACATACATAATTATGTAATGTTAAAGCTAAAGTTTTTATCAGGCAACCTACTACATGCACAATGTGGCATTATCATGTAAAGATTATTTTTCAATATAGTTACAGCAGCCAAAGTCACTGACAAATTAATAGATTGCATTTATTTGTATTTTTGTAGTGCTTTTTAACAGACATATTTATTATGTGGTTCTTTCATTCACCATAGGAATGAACAAAAGCAAAAATGAGGTGAGTTTTGAAACTATAGCATACTTTTCTCTTTTGTCATTTAAGTAGGAAAAAAACTATTTATTGAGGAGTCCTTGGTGCCCTTGAAGTTGGTTGTTTTCTTGCAGAGTTTCATTACCCAAACTAGGCAGCAGCATCAGTGCTTTATTTTCCTATTTTCCTAACCTACTTTATTTTCTACTATCTTCTGAATCACATATTGTGACTATGGAAAATGTGCAACATAACTCTGAAGAATTTAATTGTGTCCAAGTTCTTGTGCCTTTGGGGAATCTTACAGTCAGTATATTTACCTGAGGCTACATTGCCTCACAGAAAAGCTTCTCAGGCAACCTAGTCTCCCACTTCATCCAACTGCCTTAGGCTCTCTGTGTTCAGCTCTTTATTTCACTTCATGCTTTCACCATAGCTACCACCATTTTGGATCTAGCAGATGTGAACAATGATAGAATTAAATTTCCTGTGGATAAGTTACAGGCTTTCGAGTTTTAAATATCAGTTGATCAAAAATATACTGGTTGAAAAATAAATTCTAAGATAGTCCTAGGATTCTTCAAATGTATGAGCTTACATTTCCATTCATAGATGGTTGGTGCTGAATGTGGTGAATGATGCATTGTGAATCATGGTACAATTCCCAAACTTTTATTTTTGCATCACATTATGATATTGCAGCACATATTTGGTCATTTGTTCCATCCATCCACATAACAGTCATAAAAGATAAAGAGGAAAGCTCCATAATATCACCATCATGCTTACTCCCCAAAGAGACCCAAAATGTGGAAATTTTTTAAAACTTTAATAAACTAATGCATTTAACTATACGAGAACACAAAGATTATTTTTGCCTTTTGCTGTAAAGTACTGTATTTGTTTCATACTAAATATAGTGCTGAGAATTCAGATAGCATTCAGCTACTAAGTTAATAATATCCCTTGGAAATTTATGGCACTTTAATTAATAGGTTGGATGGGTTTAATTGAGGGGTTAACATACTTAACTCTAAAACTGGATTAATCAAATATCAATATTTTTAGTCAAGGGCTGTATCCCACAAACAAGCCATATTATCAGGGGTGGGATTCACATTTCTTAACAACCTGTTCTGTGGGCATGACCTAATTTGTGGGTGTGGCTTGGTGGTCATGTGACTGGGTGGGTGTGGCTTGTAAATATTTATGTAAATATTGATTTTTTAATTAAAAAAAGAACAATTTTTACCAAAAATCAGGCAAAGCAGATTGAGTTGCTCACAGAATCAGAGTCACTCACACATCTACCTTTCTGCATTCTGCCGCCTGAGTCTTCACAGAAAAATAGAAGTCCTAAGAAAGGTTCAGCTCTGATCTCAGGCCACTTCCCCCCCCTCAACCCCCCAAATACCACCCCTTACTGGGCTTCAGGGAAGCCTCCTGAGCGAAGGCAAAGCAGTACAACAGCAATTTAGATTAGCTAGAAAGCAAGAAATCCAACAACTTTCTCCTTTCTAGCTAATCTAAATTGCACAGCACAGCTGATACTTGAAACAACTGATCATCGGGGGGAAAAGGAAAAATAGCAGCTTACCAAAAATTAGGAGAAGACAGAACACAGGCAAGTTGGATGGCGCGCATGCAAGATAAGGAGTGGGGAGGGGAGAATGGGGAGGGGCAGGGCCAGCCAGTGGCACAATTTGCCAATTCTCTGAACTGCATAGAATCGTAACAGCCAGTTCTGTAGAACCGGTCCGAACAGGTAGAATCCCACCCCTGATTTAATATGACTCATACAACAGGCTGACAATGGCTTTCCCATATACTAATTACAAGCTGCACAAGCCCATTTAGCCTTATCTAGCTTACTGCTTTAAGCTGGCTTCAGCAAAATTAATTATCATATTCATAATTCAATTTTATGTGAATAATTCTGCATAATTGGACAGCCATTTGTCTGAAATGGCAGAGGGTCTCCTGCTTGAGCAGGGGATTGTCCTAGAAGACTTCTAAAGTCCTTTCCAACTCTATTATTCTGTGTTCTATGTAGATAATTATTATGAAACATTATAATAAAATATAGCATCAGAGCCATATAACATAACATATCAAACAATATAAATTAAATTTATTAAAATAAATCTGCTTTTTGCATATAGGTGTATCTCTTACATTCCCTTAAAACAATCAGAGACATAATCATTACATTAAAATTGATAAGCATTCTTTCTTGTAAACATGAAGAAAGTTAGTATGATGTAATGATTAAAGCTTGAGCTTTATAAACTCAAAGTATATAGATAGTACTCAACTTACAACAGTTCATTTATTGACTGCTTGAAATTACAACTCCATTGAAAAAACTGACACAGCCATTTTTCACACTTATACCCATTGCTGCATTCCCTGGATCATGCAATTGAAATTCATTAATTAATTAATGATAGCTAAAACAATTATATCAAAATAGGAGGATGTGTATTATTTATACTAATTATGTATAAATAACTTTGATGTAATTGTTTCAGTCATCTTTTTTCATTTGTTTTATTGCTTTATATGTGAACTATTTCTGGAATAACTATTTTTAAATAAATAAGTTAGGGAAAGGAAATAAGAACAAAACCCCAAAGGTTGCCAGATCTGGTTTGTAAAGTGGTTGGAAGATCACTATATAATATAGCTACGTTTAGTTAAGCTGTTTCCTTGGGCATCTGATCACATATGGTGGTGAACATAATTCAAGAGATTCCTGATTTAAATCCACTTGATCTGAGTAATGCTTTTCACATCATGTTTATATGCTATTAATTTAGAAGAGCTTGTACAAAAGAAAATGTAACCATGATGCAGCTTGTATTGCTTTTGTACTTTTTAGAATTAATTTCACACAAATACTATTTATGTCATACATTTTCCAGCACTTTCCAATTGCCATTCAGGTGGTTATTCAGCAGTACAAAATCCAGATTGTATCTCTGTTTTCTAACTGTACTAATGTAAACTTGAGGCCACTATCTGATTTTAAAAACAAAATCTTTTGGTCTTGGTAGAAGTAATTGCTCAATTAAGACTCTCCTGAATGGCTTTTTATCAACACTTAACACATTATTAAATTACTAAGAACTAATTCTTCATTTAACTGAAATTCTGATGAAATTTAACTGCTGTAGTTTTATATACACTTTATATTGAGTTATGAAAAATCACAGCCATATTTATGTATAAATGATATTTGTTCCTGGCATCTAGTGCCAATAATGAAAGGATTAATCTCAAGAATGGATGCAGATGAGCAAGTTTAAATTTATGTAGATATAATTGTTATTTTTTGTGTATTGGATAACACTACAAATAAATGACTGTTTTACAGTTTTATTGCACCTAGAAGAAATGTTATGCTGCATTTCCTTTCATTGATTACATGATTTTTCTTGTTAGAATTATACGGTAACCTGCACAAAATACTTAGAGCAAAAGAGTAAATGATGATGATGACTGATTTGGCTTTCTTATATTAAATGTTTACCTTTGGCATAGGCAAAGATTTATAGAGAACATATTTTTACCAAATGATTTGCAACAGTATGTGTACAATACTGATAGTATGTATTTTGCCACTTTGGATCCAAAATTTAAAACATGCTATGGAACAGATACAGCATGCATCCTACATGAGATGGTGCCTCTTTAAAAAAGCTTCTTTTTTTCTGAGTAACCTCAGAATAATATATGTGAGTTTAGGAGCACTGGTGCTGCATAACAAAATACTTTGGAGTAGCCATTAGTGTACTGTTGGTTCTTCCTTAACTCAAACATGATTTTTTGTGGGATCACTTTGCTGTCATTTAAGCCCAGGAAAAGATGCAGCTTCTTAAAGAGATGCCATTGAATACAGAGCCCACGTTTCCATGACCACTCAGAAGAGTGTCAGGATCTACAGATATGTTTAGTGTTGTCTTTCCAGATGTCTAAGAATAGTTTGTATTGTCATTCTAATTAGCTTTAATTTTTTCACTTCATGAAAAATCCAATATACTGTAGGCTCAGGTATCTACCTATATTTTCTTACAGGGCTACCGAGCCAGGTACAAAAGAGTATTCAATTTCTCTGCAATCTCCATATTCCCCTTTAACAGAAGTTCAGATATGGAAAAGTGAATCAAAATTAAATTTGACAATAGTGGCGGAGTTTAGCAAAGCCCAGAAATCTCCAATTCCAAGCAATGAAGAATGTGAATTGCTTTTCTCTTAGGTGAGTTTTCAAAGAGAAAACTTGTGTTCTTATTTTGTTATTTTCATAATGGGAGAATGACTCTCCCAGAGCTAGGCTTTACCAAACAAGGATCAACTGTTCCCATCCTGGAATGAGATTGGTGAATCAAAATAAACGGGTCATCTACAGAAAACATGGAATTCTTTAGATAGAACTGAAATGGGATTATTATTATTTTTGCTATTGTCTTATTCTGTTTCTCTGTTGAAAATGTGTATGTGAGAGAGAGGGAAGGGGGAGGGGAAGGGGAGGGAGAGAGAGAAAGGGAGAGAGAGAGTTTATTCAATTTTTCTTGTCTTCGTTGTCCTTTTATTTCTAAACTGGTTCCTTAACAAATTAGTTCATAAAATCTTCTGAAATTAGTGTTTTCATTCTGACAAAAAAGTATCCTAACACCTCATGTATTCACACTCTACAGAAAAGAAAGAAGGAATAAAAGTAGAAGGGTCCTAAGCTTTTGCTCCCCTTGAATAACATACAGGACAAAAATTCCAATTGCTTTATTCTGTTTTGAATAAATTTAAAAATGTTTTCAGGTTTTTACTATACTGTAAGGACCTGCCTCAACTACCTTCCCAAGAAAATAAAACTCTTGAAACAGTTTACTTTTCAAAAAGAACTTTTATTGAAAGATAGTGATTGCAGAGAAGTCAGGTGGGATCGGAAATTCTCTTCAACTCCCCATCCTGATGCTCTGTGTCCATCAGTAGTCAGTAATATGTCACAAAGGTGTTTGGAAATCACTGAGGCTGATGATGAGAAGAGTTCATCCTCTGAACACTGCAAACTTGGATACCCGGCCCGAACTGGTGCAGAGGAAGTTGCTACAGAAGCTTTGAACTTCCCCTCCCTTTAAGCTCCCAAGCAGTTATAGCTACAGCAAAGTGAAAACATGCAAACTATGTGGCCCATGATGCCTCCCCCCTCCCTTCCAGAATGGCAGTGTTCTGAGATGGAACTGACATGCTGTCCCCCTAGAAGGAGATTCGCATCTGGAAGAAAAAAAAGTAGGAAAAACAAGGAAAAAGAATGATCATTTCAGTTTGTCAGGATATTGATCATGAAAGCATCTAAGTAATATAAGGGCTTAGAGGTGAGATTTATCAACCCACTCATTTGGGGAGCTAGGGAAATCCTTCCACTAAGTACTGGGCCTTTCCTCTGTATAAGTGGGAGTCCAGGATCCTCCTAATCTCTACATGTTATTCACCTTCAATCATGAAAGGTTCAGGGAAAGGAGGTGATTTTGGCCATAAAGGTGAGGTCGTCTCAGATTTCAGCAAGCTGCAATGTAAAACTGGGTGGACCCTCAGCAAAGACTTAGGCAATTCCAGATTTATAATGTATTTGATAGGGAAGGGGCCTCTAAACTTAGTTCCTAATTTTTTAGAGGATTGGAGATTGGAGGAACCATGTGGACAAATATACACAATTCCCCACATTTAACTCCTTAGGTTCCACCCTTTTAAAAATATGCCTGGACTTTGTAAGCAGCTCTATCCTCATCTAGAGTCCTTCGTATGACAGGTCAGTGTTCTGTAGTTGAGAGATCCATTCTTTCAAAGAAGCAGCTACTGGATCTTTTACTGGCAATTCAGATATAGGTTTAAATTCTTATATGGGAGCTACTTGGAACACAGTGAAGCCAGTGCTACTATGCACCATGCTATTATAAGCTACTTTAGCCAATGGCAAGAGATCAGTCTTGTTGTCTTATTGGTAGTTGACAAAGCATCTCAGGTACTGTTCCAGAACTAAGTTGGATCTATCTATCCTGCCATTAATTTGAGGATAATGACTGGAATTTAGACCTTGTTCTGTACCAAATAAGCCCCCAAAAGATCTCCAAAATTTGGAGGAGAATTGGATCCCTCTGATTAACAGATTAATAGAGTTGGAAGGGACCTTGTAGGTCATCAAGTCCAACCTCCTGCCCAAGCAGGAGACCCTACACTATTTCTGACAAATGGCAGTTCAATCTCATATTGAAAGCCTCCAGTGGTGAAGCTCGCGTAAAGTCAAGTTGTTCCATTGATTGATTGTTCTCATTGTCAGAAAATTTCTCTTTATTTTTAGGTTGAATCTCTCCTTGATCAATTTCCATCCTTATCGGGCCTTCAGGTGCCTTGGAAAATAGCTTGACCTCTTCTTCTCTGTGGCAGCATCTCTAATATTAGAACACTGGTGTCATGTCTCCCCAGTCCTTCTGTTCACTAGACTAGCCATACCCAGTTCCTGTAACCATTCTTCATATGTTTTAGTCTCCAGTCCCCTAATCATTCTGGCTGCTCTTCTCTGCATTTTTTCCAGAGTCTCCACATCTTTTTTATAGTATGGTGACAAAAACTGGATGCAGTATTCTAGGTGTGGTCTTACTAAGGCTTTATAGAGTGGTATTAGTACCTCACTTGATCTTGATTATATCCCTCTGTTAACGCAATTTAGGATTGCATTGGCTTTTTTGGCTGCTGTTGCACACTGCTGGCTTATATTTAACTGCCTGTCCACTAAGACTCCAAGATCCCTCTCACAGTTATTGCTATTAAGCATGGTTTCACCCTGGCTTATGTACTTTTGGTTTTTCTTGCCTAAATGTAAGACTTTATATCTTACATTTACTTTTTATCTACATTGAATTTCATTTTGTTAGATAGGATCCAGTGTTCAAGTCTGTCAAGATCCATCTGGATATTGAGCCTATCATCCAGGGTGTTAGCTATTCATGCTAGCTTAGTATCATCTGTAAATTTGGTAAGTTCCCCTTCTATTCCTTTATCTAAATCATTCATGAAGATATTGAAGAGTACTGGGTCTAAGACAGAACCTTATGGTACCCCACTGCTTACTTCCCTCCATGTAAACGTAGACCCATTAAGAACTACTCACCGAGTAGTTTGTCAGCCAGTTACAAATCCATCTGGTGCTGATGCTTTCTATACCACTTTTTTCTTTCTTTTTTTTTGTAAATTTTTATTGATTTTTAAAGACAAACATAAACAAACAAACATAAACAAACAAAACATAAAAACATTAACCTTTCTTCCATGAATATACAAGCAGTGTGCCAGTTGGTTTACACATTTTTTGTGCATCCATTTCATAGTCATCAATTACAGTTACATTGCATATTCTCAATCAAAAATTAAGTACCCTAGTATCATTATTAATCAATCACTTGACAATAATTTTATTCATTCATATTTTGCAAGATAACTATAATTTACTTAATATCATTTGGTAACAATTCATATAATCTTCCCGAATCTATCCTAAAAGTTTTTTATAGATATAGTAAAAAAAGAGGAAAAAAAATACAACTTTATATATTTATTATTTTCTAAGATTCTACATATTTCATTATTGTATTTTATTATCTAACCATTGATAGAAAAGGTCCCAAATTTTATAAAATTGTTTATCCTCTTGCTCTCTAATTTCAAATGTCAATCTACTCATTTCAGCACATTCCAATATTTTCTTAATAATTTCCTCCTGCTATGGTATTTTCTCATTTTTCCAGTTTTTAGCAAATACAATCCTAGCCGCTGTTAATACATTTACAATCAGGTATTTCAAATCTTTGCTATATTTATCAGGTAAAATTCCCAATAAAAATATCTCTGGTTTCAAATCTATATGTTTTTTTGTCATTTTTTCCAACCACATGTGGATTCTGGGCCAGTATTTTCTACCATCCGCACAAGTCCACCACATATGGTAATATGAGCCAGGTATCTGATGACATTTCCAACATTTTTCGGATTTGTTCTTGAACATTCTTGCTATTCTTGTTGGGGGAAAATACCACCTGTAAAACATCTCATACAAATTTTCTTTATATGCTGTTGACATTGTCATTTTATAATTTTGAGACCACAATTTTTGCCATTTCTCTAAATCGATCCCATAGCCAAAATTCTTCCCCCAAGCAATCATAGTTTCTTTAACTTGTTCTTCTTCTAGTTTAATTTCTAATAAATAACCGTACAGTTTTTTAATCACCTTTTCATCAGTACCTGTCAAAATCTTATTTAAGTCAGTCAATTTGTCATAGAATCCTTCTGTTTTGAGATCTTTATCATACCTTGAATGTATTTGCGCATATGAAAACCAATTAATCTTTATACCTTGTTCTTCTAGATTTTGCATCGATTTAAGTTCACCCTTTTCATTCAATATTTCCCCATATCTAACTGTTTGTTCCTTCTTATATATTATAGGATAAGAAAATGCTTCTATAGTCGATAACCAGACTGGAATTTTCAAATAACATTGTCTTTTAGTCTTCTCCCAATATAACCACAAACACTCCCGTATATGGTGTCTTCTAAAATATCCCTGTATTTTAGTTCCCTTATACCATAAAAAAGCGTGCCACCCCAACAACAAGTCATGTCCTTCTAATGTCAACAATCTAGTATTTCTTAATGTTATCCATTCCTTGACCCACATCAAATTTGTAGCTTGGTAATACAACTCCCAATTAGGCAATCCAAACCCTCCTCTAATTCTAGCATCTTGCAAAAGTTTTAATTTTATTCTCGCTTTCTTACCTTGCCATATATATTTCAACACAATTTTATTTAAATCTTCAAAATAGTCTTTTCCAAGCCTAATTGGAATTGAAATTCTCCCTATTAATGACAGTTGTAGATTTTCCCATTTTGCCAAGTCAAGAGCTATCTGCTGCTTAAGTTTAATATAATTGTTCTCTTTTAATGTACTACATCTTGCTGTGAGATGTATCCCCAAGTACTTAATCTTATTCATGACTTGAATTTTCAGTAGATCTGCCAGTTCTTCCTTTTGTCTTGATAACATATTCTTTGTCAAAATCTTTGTCTTATCTTTATTAATTTTCAAACCAGCCACCTTGCCATATGCCTCTATCTTTTCCAATAATTTTGGTGCTGTTTCTAAAGGGTCTTCTAAAATAAAAACCAAGTCATTTGCAAAGGCTTGCAATTTAAATTCTTCCTTTTTAATTTTCATTCCTTTTATACTCTTTTTGTCTCTAATATTTCTATTTAGCACTTCCAAGGTTAACACAAATAGCAAAGGTGATAGTGGGCACCCTTGTCTTGTTCCTTTTCTTATATTAATAGAGTCTGTCAGTTCTCCCTCTATCATTACCTTTGCTGTTTGCTTGTAGTATATGGTTTCTATTGCTTGAATAAATTTTCTGGCAAACCCCATCTGTTCCAACAATAACAGCATGAATTGCCAATTCACATTATCAAATGCTTTTTGTGCATCCAGAAATATCAAAGCCATTTGCTTTTCAGGGTGTGCCTCATAGTATTCCAAAGTATCCAAAATTACTCTCATATTATCTTTGATTTGTCTCTTTGGCAGAAATCCATTTTGATCAGAATGAATAAAGTTATTTAGATATTTTTTAAATCTTTCTGCCAATATTGAAGCAAAAATTTTATAATCTGCATTTAGTAGGGAAATAGGTCTATAGTTCTTAATCTGCAATGGATCAGTCTCTTCTTTTGAGATGTGTGATATAGGCTTCTGACCATGACTGGAGTATCTTCTTCTTTAACATAACTTCATTCATAACTTCTAGCAATGGAAGATTCAATGCTTCTTGTAATGTTTTATAAAATTCTGCCAGAAGTCCATCTGGGCCTGGTGCTTTTCCATTATTTTGCTTCTTAAGTGCTTCAGTTAACCCCATCATTGTTATATTGCTTTCTAGCATTTTTTCAGTCTCTTTATGTATCTTGGGTAAATTGGCATTCTGTAAATACTGCTTAACTCTTTCCTCATCAGTATTTTCTTGCGTATATAATTTCCCATAAAAATCTCAGATAATTTCCTTCTTTTCTTTGTTGCCATGGCAAACTTGACCTTGGTCATCTATTAACTGCAGCATTTTCCTTGATTCTTTCTCTTCTTCTCAACTTGTATCCTAACCATCTACCTGGTTTATTTGCATCTCAAAGTAGTTCTGTTTAGCACTTCTAATTTTCTGTGCTAATTCTTCTTTCTCTATTTGACCCATTTTGTGTTTAGTTATATCCATTTTTAGCTTAATGTCCTTTTTCTGTGGTGTTTTCTGTAACTCTTTTTCAAGTGTTTTATGCTCATCTTCTAAAACCTTAGTGGCTTGCCTTTTCCTAATATTCCTTTTCCTTGTATAATCTATTATCAGGCCTCTAGCATATGCCTTCATTATATCCCATACATTCTGAATTGACGTATCTTCTTTTTTGTTTTCTCTAAAAAAAAAAGGCCAGTTTTCTCCATCTGCTGTGTAAAGTCTTTTTCCTTTAAGATAATATTGTTTAGCGTCCATCTCAATCTTTTTTTTTTGTCCTTTCCATTTGATTGTCATTGGATTGTGGTCTGCCCAGATACTTGTTTCAATATTTACTTCTTGAATATTAGATAGTAATTCTGTTGACATCTATATCATATCTATTCTGGACCATGATAAATGTCTATTTGAACAAAAAGTATATTGTTTAGTTTTGGCATTTCTTTCTCTCCATGTGTCTTTTAGGTTTAATTCATCAGTCATTTTAAAAAAGGATTTGGGGAGAGTCTTTCTATTTTGCTTTGTTGTTGTTGCTGTGTAGTCCAGTTTATTGTCTACAATTCCATTAAAGTCTCCTATCATAACTATATTAGCATAGTCCAGTTCAATTATTTCCATATGTAATTTTTTATAAAATTCTTCTTGTTTATCATTTGGGGCATAAATTTCAATCAGGAGTGTTTTCATGTTATTGTCCATTATTTCCACCATTAATACTGTTCCATCTTCATCATTGTAAATCAGTTTTGCTGGAATGGTCTCTTTAATATATAAGACCACTCCTCTTTTCTTACATTGGGTCAGAGAAGTAAATATTTTCCCTAATTTTGGTTGTACTAACAGTTGTTCATGTTGTTTTTTAATATGTACTTCTTGTAGACAAATTATATCAAATTTTAATTTCTCTAATTTATGAAAAGTTTTCCTTCTTTTAACAGCTGAGTTAAGTCCATTTATATTAATTGTGATCATTTTTTTTCCTTCCCTGATTAAATTTTATAGTTGGGTTTGGCAGCTCTCGTAGATCTTGGTTCACATTGTTCTTTGGTTTCTGCTTGTCCACCTACTGCACCTTCTTCTTTTTCAGTCCCCATTTGATCATCTTGGAATTCAATTAGTGAAATCTCTTTTTCCGCCTCTTCCTCTTTCCTCCCAAAAAATTCTGAGTAAAATAATTCTGCTTTCTCAATTGAATCAATTCTGTGTCTCTGTTCTTGTCATGTGAACATTAACCCTTCTGGGATCAGCCATTTATAATTCACCTCTTTTTTCAGTAACATTTTAGTCAGGAATTGATATTCTCTTCTCATCTCTCTCACTCTTCTGGGTATTTGTTTCAAGACCACAATCTCCTTCCCTTTGTATTTCAGCGTTTTCTCTCTTGCCACTTGTAATATTTGCGTTTTAATGGCTTTTTTTGTAAATCTGATATGAACTTCTCTTGGTAGGCTATTTCTCATCACATATCTTGTAAAGACTTGGTATACCTCATCTACTCCATCCATCATCTTCTCTTCTATTATTTCCAGAGCTTCAGCCAGTATTTCTATCATTATCTCAGCTAGATTTTGTCCTTTTTCTTCCTCTATGTTTTGAAATCTGAGATAAAATTCTGCTCTGTCCATCTCCCATTTCAACATCCCACTTTTATCTTGTTCAACCACTGTTAGTCTACTATCAATATCTCCAATCTTCTTGTCTCTTTGTTTATTTTCTTCTTCATTTTTCTGGAATCTCTCATCATATTTCAACATCATTTGTTGGATGTTCTCCACTTTTTCATCAGTTTTCTCTGTTCTTTGTTCAGTGTTCCCTATTCTCTTTTCAATGGTCTCTGGTTTTGTTTTGAGATCTTGGATTCCTTGCATAATCATCTGCAGGGTCACTTTTTCTTGTTCTTTGTCTTGCTTTAACATTGTCTTTATTGAACATTGTCCTCCAGATGGTGGGGAGGTGGAAGTAGTAGTTGAGGAGCCAGAGGCTATGAATTTCCTACTAATTTAAAGTGATTCAAAGTCTTCAGGATCTTCTAAACCTTAATCCAATTATAAAGTAGCCAATTATAATCCAAGGTGAAAAATAAAAATGGTAGAGAGAAAAAAGCCCAATAATAATAAAAAAAAGAAAGAAAAGGGAGACAAATTTTTTCAGGTTCTTCAACACCTTAATCCGATTAGAGGGTCTCAAATAAAAAAAAATACATAAAAATAAACCAAAAGGGTGAATAGAAAAGCAAAAAATCCCAAAAAAGAAAGGAGAAAAGTTTTTGAGGCTTTCCCTTTAAAATAAAAAGCAAACGTAAAAATATTACAAAAATAAAGGTTTAAAAAAAAAAGTACAGTAGAGCTGGTAAGGAGGGGTAGCACAACTTAAGAGAAATAAAAAGGGCACACTGCACTTTATTTAATTATCCAAGGCTCTTATTATAGCTCTCTTCTCCAAAGACTTATCGGCTTTTCTTTTCGTAAGCTTCAACACCAGGCTTCAATTGTTGATAGAAATCCAGAAGAACACCTGCAGTAACACTCTTCCATGCTCTTCCCTCTATCTTATCACATAGCAATATCCTTGAAAAGAGGTCTCAGATCTTTCTTTCTCAACCTTCTCAGCTTCGTCTATAGAATTTTCAAGCCTCTAGTTGGCAGTGTTACAAAGTTTCTTTGCTCTCACTTTTCCCCCCTTTCCCAAGCCAAACGTAATGAAAGTTAAAAAAAAAGAATACATATGTGTGTGTGTGTGTGTGTGTGTGTGTGTGTGTGTGTGTGTATGTATGTATATATGTATATATATAAATAAATAAATAAACAAAAGGGAACCTCTAGCCTAAAATATTTCAAAATCAAAAAGGAGAAGAAAAGGTAGACATAATTAAGAAAAAAGCCAGCCCAGTTAGCAAATGCAAAATCGCATATAGAAATCCAGCAAAAAAAAAAAAAAAAGCAAAGCCTTACTTTGACACTTCCGTTTAAAATCGCCGCTTATTCACTTCTGTCAAAACTTTTACAGATTCTTTCTTTTCTTTAGGGTGTCCTTTTAAGTCTTAGAATAAAAAAGTGAAAGTTCTCACCAAACCGTCACATTTCTCTTTCTGCTCTCTTCCGTTTCGGAGCTGTCCCAACTTCAGCAGCTTTAATGGCTGCCTCTTTGCCGCTGGCAAGAAGAGCTTCTCCTGGATCAACCAGGGACTTTGTGGTATCCCTGGGATCTACAGGATGCACTCCCAGACCTCCCAGATCGCAAGCCGTATCGTCGTGACGCCAGCTCCACCTTCCCTCCCACTTTTTTCTAGCTTACCCTATTAGAGATTAACTATTGTAGAGTACTATCTAATTGGTAGGTGTGATGTAGAAACATCTTTGCTAGTCCTTTAACTGTCATTATTTTTTGGCAAGGGATAAAGTGGGCATGTTTAGAGAAAAGGTCCATTACAATCCAAATTACTGTGTTTCCTGAGCTTTCAGTGAGCTCTATAATAAAATCCATAGAAATATCTGTCCAGGGTGCTGAAGGCTCAGCCACAGTTTGGAGGAGACCAGGTGTCTTCTTCCCTTGCCTTCCCTTGGCTGAGGTACAAATAAGGCAACTGGACACATAGCTTTCAATGTCTTTTTTAAGGGAAGGCCACCAGAATTGTCTTTTTATGAGGTGTAAAGTCTTTACAAATCTGAAGTGACCTGCCTGTTTGGCATCATGGCACAATTGCATAATTTTCTGACTGGCAGGTAGATATAGCTTGATCCCTACTGAAGCCAATCCAACTTGAATGGAACAGACATTTTTGTGGGCATTAATCCATGCATCTTCCTTCAGTGTAACTTTGAAAGCAGCTGCTATGGCTCCATGCACCAGTGGTTTTCCTTTCTCTTGTGTACTCTGGTTACTTGAATTGCTAGCTGGTGCAAGGGGAGCACTGGTTTAACTACTTCCCCTTTGGAGCAATTGTACTGAGACATTCTTGCAAAAGCATCAGTCAGGACATTTTTTCCTCCCAGTAAGTAGTGCAAGATGAAGTTAAAATGCCAAAAGTATTGGGCCCATCATGCCTGTTTAGGAGAGAGTTTTTAGGAGAGAGGGGTCTTCAGGTCTTCTAGATTTTTGAAATCAGTCCAAACCTGGAAAGGGATTTTACTTCCCTCCAAAAATTGCCTCCAGGAAAGGAGTGCTCATCTAACTGCATAGATTTTCTTTTCTCACACAATCCAGTGTTGTTCAGTTTCTGTTAATTTTTTGGATATGTATGCATAAGACTGCAACTGCACATGCAGTTGCAACAGTACTGCCCCACTGCCACATCATTGGCTTTAGCTAGGATGTCAAATGGTTTGTCTGCATCTGAGTGCTTTAGCACTGTTTCAGCAGAAAAGAACCATTTCAGATTTTCAAATGCTGCCTGGCATTCCATGGTCCATTTCAGTGGTTGGCTGGGTTTAAGTTTGTCCCCCGCTTTTATTTTCAGTAAGTTTGTGATGGGAAGGGCAATCTGTGCAAAAGAAGGAATAAACTGTCCGTAAAAATTAGTAAACCCTAAGAAGCTCTGCAATTGCTTCCTGGTTTGGAGTGATGCCCACTCTAACACAACCTGCACTTTCCTTCGATCCATTTCAATTCCTTCATTCAGTAGCCCAAAAAGTCAATTTTGTCCTGATGAAATTCACATTTGAACAGTTTAGCTGCATGGAGCTTCTGAAGGACTGCCCTAACTACATGTACAGCTTTTGTTTCTGAGTAGATTAAAATGTCAACCAAATACACCAGAACACCTTTGTCCAAAACCTCATTGATCAGTTGCATGAATATTGTGGATGTCCTTGCAGGCCGAATGGGAGCACCCTAAACTGAAAACAGCTGAGGGACCAATTGAAAGCAATCTTACACTTATCTTATTTTGGATCCTAACATGGTAGTAAGCCTCCCACAAGTCCAACAATGAAAATCCTCCCCCTCACTAGATGGGTAGCATATCTTTTATGAGGGGCAGGGAGTACATGCTTTCATGCAAATAGCATTAAGAGATATATAATCTACACCGAGATGTAAAGACCTATCTTTAGAACTGGGATGGCCATTGGGGGTCTAACCAGTTGGATAAAACCCTGAACCAGGTTCTTGTCAATGGACGTGCAGAGTTCATCAAGTAGAACTTCGGTTTAGCCCCTGGCACAATCTGTGGTTTGATGGGGGAGAAGCTCATCCAACTTCTTTTCACTGAAAACTTCCTTCAGGTCCCAAAACTTCGTAATGGCTGGTACGAGTCTCCCTTGCATTGCTCCTGCCTCTTGATGTGAAAGTCAAAATTAGGTGTTTTTGGCTGCATTTGGATTTTCCATCTGGTGGGAATTTTAACAGTCCCTTTCTCCAATCCACTTGGGGGTTCTATCATTTCAACCAGGTCAGTCCCAGGACCAGAGGTCTTTCCATCCCTGGGGTGACTAAAGCTTAGAGTCTCTGTTTGGGCCCCCATCTGCATCCCCAAACATTTGGTAGCAAACATGGCAGAAATTCCCTAATCGTCCAGCTGGCAAAATGCAATTGGAGTTTTAAGAGTCCTGAGGCAAATCCCCAGTTTCTCCACCAGAGCCGGACTTACAATGCATCTATTGAACTCAGAGTCTAGAATAGTTTTTAGAGAGGCTTTCTGTCCAGTTCCAATGAGTTTTAATTCTATGGGCATGGTTGCGGGGACAATGGAGTCACATACAAGGGGTCATCATCTGAGTCATTGTCAGTTGGCCCCTGGTTTTCCTCTGGTGGGGTCGGAGTTTTCTCCTCTCAGTTGGGAAAGGGAGTGAACTCCATGACTTCAAACCTTTCAAACCCTTCTCCTTTGCCCAGTATTGTATCCTTGTTGCTTTTTCTCCTGGAATTGCTTCCCTTTCTTGATGGAGCAGCTTGCTTGGCACTCTGCTGCCCAATGGCCTTCTTTTTCCACACTTGAAGCAAGTTGATGAATGTTTTGGCTTAGCTCCTAGTAATCTCTCTCTTTCTCTTGGGGAAGATTTCTTCCACGCCTTGCTGATACTTGTATACATTTTTATCACTCTCCACCTCCTCAGCCAGCACACACCAGTCTTGGAGATGAACAGGGTGGGGTGGGGGCTCACAATGCATGAATTGTATAAGTCATCATTCAGGCTATCCTTTAAATAACTCATGAGGATTTCCTCTGGCCAGCCAAGGCAGCAGGCCAAGTCTTGAAATTCCTCAATGTACTCAGTTGTTGGTCTGCATCCCTGTCTCATGGTTCTGATGTAGTCTCTGGCTTTCCAGTCACCTAAGGGGTCCTGTAAAATGGCCATCTCAGGGTAGTTATAAATCAATAAAAATTCCTCAGCTCAGGGGCATTGATGTTGTGCAGGGTTACCATCCATATGGTTACATCCCCCTCCAATGCAGATCTTAGCCCCCTTAGTAGGAATTTTGTTTCCCTACTAGATTAGAACCTGGGCTAGGAAAAATCCCAGATGCTGGGGATCTCCATTGAATTTCACACCGAGTGGAGGCCATCCACCTGTGAGGGCCTGTGCTGAGACATTTCCTGCCTGTGTCTCTGCAGAGTGTGTCTCTCTGCCAGGATGCTGCTGGAGTGTCCAGGAATGATGGTTCCAAATCCCCCTCCTCCAGCTGTTTCCAATGTCTGACACTCCCTCATATGTGAGCCTGTGCCTCTCTTCCTTTCAGATTTTGAAAAGCATCCATCATGAATTGCATGGCTTGTCTCATGAGGAGATTGGCACAGTTTTGTTCATCCCCTTCTCTTCCTTGTCCTCCAGCATCTCCATCCTTTCCGATGACTTCCTATGGTGAGGGTGATTCCTTTCATTTTCCCTTCCCAGTTGTTGTCCTTCCCAATGCCTATGGACCATCTAGGCTTGGTCAAGTCTCCTAGGCTGATGGTTGTTGAGGTAATTCCCTGTTAGGAGAATGAGTGCACACAGGGAGCTGTAGTGAGAGCGATATTGAATAATACACGACCAGCACATAGATACACTGAATAGTAAAATGTACGTTTTACTTCCAGTAAATGGTTAAGCAAAGTCCAACAAGCAGTCCAAGTCATACATGGTTAAAGCAGTCAGTGTTCAGTCCAGGGATAGTCCAAATAACAAAAGTCCAGTATCATAAACAGTTCAGTAATCAGACTCACATCAATCCAAGAAGAACGACGATCAGCAACAGTCAATAGGGAAAAATGCAGGAACCAAAAACATCCAACAAGCAACTACCAACAACAGAACATAACAGCCCAGGTTTCTGGCTTCATCTTATGGCCCTTTGAGGAACCACACCCAATTACAATTTTAGCATTCCCTTAAAGATACAGTATAAAACATCTATCCTGGTTTATATATTTCCAACCCAACTGTTAGGTGACTATCAATTTCTAACATTCTCCCCTTTGGGTAGGACAATATATACAACCTTACAGTTTAAGTCCATAATTCTCACAGCAAGCCTTATGCTTTACAGAGCCTTGGGCTTTTGTAAAATGATCTGCAATGTTATTCTCTGACATGCAGTACTCCAGTTTAATCATTTTACTTTGTACACATTGTCTCACATTTAAATATCTTAAATCTGTGTGTTTTGTTCTTGTCTTTACAGCAAGATTGGAAGCCATCTGTATTGCTGATTGGTTGTCTTCATAAACAACAATAGAATCTGTTACATCAATTACCATATCAATCAATAGTTGCTTATAACTAAATCTGTACATAATAGAGATAAACATGAGAATTCAGCCTCCATTGTTGATAAACTTAGATGTTTCTGTCGAATAGACCTCCATCCAATCAACACCTTTCCCAATAATACTACAGTACCCGATGTAGATTTACGTGTATTTCTGCCTGTAGCAAAACTTGCATCGGCATATGCAGTGAAACTTAGTTCATCCTTAGGCTCCCAATACAATGCATAATGCATTGTTTGTTTCAGATATCTTAACATTCGCTTAGCAGCTTGCCAGTGCCTTTCAGTTTGCTCAGTATTAAACCTAGCTAATTGATTAACACAGTATGCTATATCTGGCCTTGACCAATTACTGAGATAGGATAAACTACCAATCAAGGACTGATAAATGTTCTTATCAAAAACAGGACTTTGAACATCACTATGGCTAAACTCCTGGCTCATCAGTATTTTAGCTGGTTTAAAAAGTTCCATTTTTACTTTTTTTAGTAACTGGTTGATTTTATCTGCCTGTGAGATTTTGTATCCTCCCCTAGTTTTATCTATCTTTAAACCAAGATATTGTTTAATTTCACCTAACTGTTTTATTTTAAATTTCTTTTCTAACAGTGAAATTATTTCAGTAGTTTCTTGCTCAGTTTTGGTGATTAATACTATGTCATCAGTAAACAATAGCAACAATGAAACTACACCATCACTTTCCTTTTTAAACAATCATGGATCAGCCATGCCAGCTACAAAACCTATCTTAGTTAATTCCTTAACTATACACTGGTTCCACTCATATCCTGATTGCTTCAACCCATAAAGACTCTTTTTCAACCTCCAGCAATCAATTGTATTATCATTTTTTATACCTAAAGGTTTCTTTAAATAAATAGTGTGTTGCAGCAGTCTCTTCATCTAAATGATTTATAATGTATTTCTCCTTAGCTGCCCACGCTAATGCTGCCCTTAATGTAGTAGCCTTCAGACTAGGCATAAACACCTCATTGTAGTCATTTGCTATCTGATTGAACCCTTGAGCTACTAACCTGGCTTTATGGGTAACAGTCCCATCCACACTAGTCTTAGGTTTATAAATCAATTTACACCCTATGGCATGTTTACCTGGTGGTAACCTAGCATTTTCATATACCTCCAACCTTTGTAAGGATTTCAGTTCCTTATCCATTGCTTCCTGCCAAGCAGCCTGATCCTTAGCAGGATACAGTTTCAGTTCACTATAGTTACCAGGAACTGTAATCACTTGGCATACAACACTAGCCTGATATCTATCAGGTGGTCATGTTACTCAAGTTGAATGTCTTTGTAATACAGAGCTTACTGGTGGACTCTCCTGTTGCACCTGCTCCTGTTCTACTTCTTCCTGTGCCTGTTCTTCCTCCTCCTCTTGTGCCTGTTCTTCCTCTTTAATGGCTATTTGATGGTTTAACTATTTCATCTTTAGGGACTACTTGGGTGTCAAGAATAACATCATTGTTGGATTCCTGTTCCAGTTTATTCCACCCAACGTGCTCAAGAAATTTAGCACTAGCGCTACAGTAAACATTAGCTGTGCCTTGATCCCAAAATCTAAATGATCTATCATTGGCTTCCAAACCTACAAAAAATAATTTCCTAGCTCTATGTTGCCTTTTCAGTCTTACTTGTGAGGGAATATGCACCCATGCTGGAGCTCCAAATGTGTATAGATAACTTAAATTTGGTTTTCTGCCATGCCAACAAGTGAATGGCAATTCACCAGTTGTTGTGTTCACTACATTTACATCCAGTGGATCTTGAACTGTATTCCATAACCCTTCTCTACACAGAAGTAGACCGCACTTCATAGACCAGGAAACATAGTTTGTTCCATCCAACCAGGTTATCAGTGATAGACTTGTTGACATGTCTTGTGCCATCTTTACCAGGACAATAATCCACAATTAAACAGTAAACCGCTGTCTGTATAGTATGCATTCACACCAACTCTCAGTTATCTGAGCCTGGTATGGTCTGGGCCCATAACCAGTGTTGAGGTAATTTCCTGTTAGGAGAACGAGTGCACACAGAGAGACGTAGTGAGAGTCATGTTGAATAACACACGACCAGTGCACAGATACACTGAATAGTAAAATGTAGGTTTTACTTCCAGTAAATGGTTAAACAAAGTCCAACAAGCAGTCCAAGTCATACACGGTTAAAGCAGTCAGTTTTCAGTCCAGGGATAGTCAAAATAACAAAAGTCAAGTATCATCATCAGTTCAGTAATCAGACTCACATCAATCCAAGAAGAATGATGATCAGCAACAGTCAATAGGGAAAAATGCAGGAACCAAAGACATCCAACAAGCAACTACCAACAACAGAATGTAACAACCCAGGTTTCTGGCTCCATCTTATGGCCGTTTGAGGAACCACACCCAATTACAATTTTAGCATTCCCTTAAAGATACAGTATAAAACATCTATCCTGGTTTATATATTTCCAACCCAACTGTTAGGTGACTTTCAATTCTTAACAACAGCTTCCTCCCTCCATTCATTGGAGCTTATAGCCAGCTATGGTCTCATCCCAGTGTTTAGTTTCTTCTTGATCGCTGCCTTGGGCTGACATCATTTGCACAGTTCCCACGGTAGGGTGGGTGTCTCCCTGGGTTGATCTATTTTCAGACAACATCTAATGTAAGGATCTGCCTCAACTACCTTCCCAAGAAAGTAAAACTCTTAAAACAGTTTCATTTAAAAAGGAACTTTTACTGAGAGATAGCGATTGCAGAGAAGTCAGGCGGAGTCCAAAATTCAGGTGCAAAACATTAGGCTAACTTTTCCCCTTCAACCCCACATCCTAATACCCTGTGTCCATCAGTAGCCAATATGCTGCAAAGGTGTTTTTGAAATCACTGAGGCTGGATGATGAGAAGAGTTCATCCTCAGAACAGTACAACCTTGGATACCCAGCCCAAACTGGTTCAGAGAGAATCACTGCAGATGGTGTGAACTCCCCTCCCTATAAGCTCCCAAGCAGTTACAGCTACTTCAAAGCTGGATGCAAACTATGTGGCCCATGATGCTTCCACCCCTCCCTTCCAGAATGGCAGTGTTCTGAGAGGGATCTGACATAAACATTCCTGAAAGTCTTGTTTCTTTTTTTAATTTCATTAAAACCTTATGATTTTAATGTCAGAATTATGCTTTTTTTTGTTCTTGATAGGATAGGCTTTTAATTTTCTGAAGAAATCCTCCATAACTATTACAACAATGGACTATTCCTGAATTTGGATAATTCTTTCTTATATTCTAGTTAAACCACAATTTCTATGATTTTAATTAGCTTTCATAAACTAGTTTGGGCACTCTTGTCTTTTCTCTTTTTTTAATCATTCCCTTATTTTTGAAAGGCTTTCCTTTTTGTGATGTTGGACACCACTGGCAGTTTTTCAATTAACTTGTAGGCTAAATGTAGTAGCATTACTGTTCTTCTCTTTCACAAGTTTCACATGTCATAGCAGAATGGACTCATCCTTCTGGATTAAGTCTAACTTTATCTTTTCCTCTGATTAATTTCAAATTCAGCTGCTCTCAGACACAATCATTTTGGTTATATCAAGTTGCCCCTTTTTTGCAAGAACTTCTTTGGATGACTCAATATTATCATTACAATCTTGCTTTCAGTCAACTAGTGATTACACTTTAGATCACTGGTCACCAACTGGTGGGCTGCAGACCACTGGTGGGCCATGAGAAAATTTTGGTAGTCCGCAGAGAAATATCATCCCCAAAGCACCCCCAAAGCAATTAATCCAGGCTGTGCAGGAACACAAGGCTGCACCGCCACATGGCCCGCAGGAATACAAGGCTTGTATCGCTTGCATTGTGAACAACACAACGTAGTGAGGGGAGAGGGGAAAGGGCGAAGGGAGGAAACCTACCCCACTCTCTCCACCTGCCTTACCTGGCCACTGGACTGCTTCTTTCCACTTCTTTCTTCTTCTGCTTTTCGTTGCATGCAAGAAAAGCAGCAAAAGTCTTTCTTTCTCTCCCCCAAACTCCATCAGAAATGAGTCTTTGGGACCCTGCAAGGCATCCTATTCCAAGAGGCTGTGCCAGCACAACAAGTTGAGACTCATTTCTGGTGGAGTTTGGGGGAGAGAAAGACTTCTGCTGCTTCTGCTGTTTTCCTTGCATGAAGTCAAAAGTCTCTCTGTGTGTCTCTCTCTCTCTCTCTCTCTCTCTGTCTCTCTCTCTCTCTCTCTCTCCCCTGAGAACAAAGCTGAAGATGGTATCCTGTGATCCCAAATAAAGAATGATCGATCAGTAGAAATTTTCCTGTAGACTTTTTGAGGGTTTTTATCAGGGTCTCTACAGAAAATGGCCCCTGGGTGGCCCCCATCCCTCTCACCCAGGGATGGGATTCAAATTTCTTAACAGATGGCTCTTGGGTGTGGCCTAATTTGTGAGTGTGGCTTGGTAATCATGTGACTGGCTGGGCATGGCTTGTATGTAAATATAAACATTTATATAAATATTGAATTTTTTATTAAAAAGGAGCAATTTTTGGGAAAATCTGGCAAAGCATGCAGGTAGATTGAGTTGCTCACAGAATCACAGATTCATTAAGAGATCTGTGAGATCAGCTACCTGAGCCTGTCACATAAAATTTGCTTGCAAGCAAACTCATAAAATTAACTCACAACACATCATGTAGGTAAATATTGAATTTTTTATTTAAAAGGAGCAACTTTTACCCAAAATCAGGCAAAACAGGCAGGAAGATTGAGTTGCTCACAGAATTACAGATTCTCTTAGAGATCTGTGTTTCTGCCATCGGCTACCTGAGTTTGCACTGCTCCAGTCCTAAGGAAGGTTCGGCTCTGCTTAAAAGCAGAGCCAAAGATTTAAAGATTAGCTAGAAAGCAAGAAATCCAACTCTAAATCTAAATCTAAATCTAAATCTAAATCTCCCAGCACAGCAGAACAGTTGATGTTCGGAAAAAGGAAATATAGCAACTTAGCAGGCAAGTTTGCCAGATAAGGAGTGAGTGGGCAGGGAGGGAGGGCCATGTTGGTGGCACAGGCTTGTGTTCCTGCTCAGGCTGAGTTAATTGCTTTGGCGGGTGCTCTGGGAGTGACATTTCTCTGTGGACCCCCGAAATTTTCTTACGGACCACCAGTGGGCCGCAGCCCATTGGTTGGCGACTGCTGGTTTACAGAGTCAGCATATTGCTCCTAACAGAATGGGTCCTCATTTTACCACCTTGAAAGGATGGAAAGCTGAATTGGCCTTGAGCTGTTAAGAATCAAATCTGGCAGCTGACAGAAACAGCCTGCAATACTGCATTCCAATGACTGCACCACCACAGCTTTTTGATAATTGATATCTGATTAAGTTAGACAGAGTAAGTTAATGACAATGCAGCAATTGACAAAAATGATATAAAATACTGATTAGAATGCTCATTTATTCTTTTCTGTCATAGCAACAACACTGAACATTTCTTCCTTACTGTCACTGCAGAAGTGTTTTTGTCTTGTGTCTGAGGTCATTTCCCAGATATTTTGTGGGAATCTTTGTTCAGATTGGTCCATTCCATATTCTCTAAGGCATTACTTTTAATTACCAGGAAAATGTGATATTTGTTACCATTTCTTACATTCTGTTAACCAAGAAGAAAATTTTGGGGGGAAAAAACCCTCTTCAGATGTTATTTCTCTATATACTCTTATCAGGGTCATGGTACCCCAAATATCAACCAATTAAAAATTGATCAACTAAAAGAAAAGCAAATGTTGTCAAGCCCTTTGAAAGTAATAGAATAGGTCTCATTAAACACCTAAACAAAATATTATCCCTAAGGCTATTTTATCTTTATTTTATACACAATACAATATTAGAAGTCTGTAATGCCCTTTCAGTGGAATTGTACTCAAGTTCAGAGCCAATATAAGAGGCTCACGTAGATTATTAGGAAGCCTTAATTATTTTTTATATATAAATGCTTAGTTTTCATGTTCAGCAAAAAAATATTCCTGCATCAATCTTCTTTGGTCTTTTAAGAAAGAAAATCTATTAAGTTTTTAAAAATTCTCTTTCATCTTGGTCATGTTAAACCTTTTTTGTTCAAGTTAAGTATATGATTGGCTTTAATTATCATTGAACTTAATAAACACCATGATTAGGTGGAGAAAGATTTCCACCATTATACTATATGCATGTAAAAACTAGTTGTTTTCAGTTTATAATTTGATAAAGATTAGAACAATAAAACAACAGCAAAAGGAGGCAGGAGATTACTAATTTCAATAGATTTGCTGTTTCCTTATCTTTGCATCTACAAAAAGTCAGAATCAAAACATCAATGGTTTTGCTATTGCTATTATTTTGAAATTGTTTTTGTTTGTTTTGTTTCATTATCCACTGAAGTACTAGCAGAAAAAGAACAGAAGAGCATGAGTGATGGAAAAGGATGTGTTAAATTTCTCTTTTCTCCCATTATTTTATATAACACACACACACACACAACCACACGGGGGAGCAAGAGTTATGGCCACTGATTAAATATTGTTCACCTGTTAAAAATGATAATTTTTATGGGCTAAGCTCATTAGCATCATTATAATGAGTAAGACCTTTGTTGTGAGCAAAGAGATATACTATAGTCTCATCCAAAAAAAACATTTAAAAAGTATTACAGACAAGAAATTGAAAAAATAATACATATTAGATGGAATATGACTAGATTTTTCTGATAGAACAGGCAGATAAATGCATTTCATTTGGTCACTACAATGGATATTCTCTTGATAAAATACAATTGAATTAGCTTTGAAGGGTAAGAGTTGAATGTAATAAACAAATGTGTATCACATCTCCTTTTAAACTACCCATCTCAACCATCCAAACTGTTTAATGCTTTTAGTTCTTTAAATTTTGATTGGTGAATTGAAAACAGCCTTGTTTTAAGTACCATCAAATTCAGTGATGTTATTCTACCACTTCGTCCCCGTTCTGCCGAGCCAGTAGCAGCAATGAGCAGCGGAGACCGAACCAGTTCTCTCCACCACCCTGTTGTTGTGCCTGCCCACCTGCCCGGGCTCCCATACTCACCTTTATCTTCTGCTTTTGAAGCACAGCTGCTTTGCGTGGCACAGAAAAGTGCCGTGTGGCAGCTGCTGAAGCGACCAGGAGAATGGAGGTTAGTTGGAATGCCTCTGCACCTGCGCAAATACCTCTGTGCCCGCACAAAGTGTAATTTTGATGCACATGTGCATGCAAAGTGCTCCCACCAAGCCACACCCACTGAATTGGTGGTAAAAGTGATGCGTTGCTGGTCCCACTGCAGGGATGAGGAGTCAGCTGGTAGCCCACGCCCGGACCGACTGCCCGGACGGGCTTCTCTCGCAGAGGCAATGAAGACAAGGACACAAAGGCATGTTCTTGGGAGAGGAAGCCCAGAGCAAACTTTGCCCCTCTCTTTTATTGTGCAAGTTTAGGGTGGGGTTTAGGGTGTATGAGGAAACATTCCTTTTGGGTACATTTGACCATATAAGGCTATGTATTTGCATATTTGACCATATAAGGAAACTGACCATATAAGGCATACTGACCATATAAGGTAATACCTATGTTGACCAATCATAGCTTTACACGTGTTGTTGGTTGTTTTGTTACCTGCCTCACTATGTTGACCAATCATAGCTTTACACATGTTACCTGGCAGGTATGGTATCATTGGATCATTGGGTGATATCGCAACATCTCTCCCTGTTTTTATTTTGTTTTTAGGGCTATTTACTCACTATCCTCACTGTTATGTCCAGTCTAGGTCCTCCGACTCATCCTGTCATAGGTTCATGAGAATTCGTGGTTCCCCTTTGGCAGCATCTTTGGTGAACTCGTTATCAGAGTTATCGGAATCTGAGGAGAATTGCAAGAGGGCCTTTTTCTCTATTAGCGCATTAATTTGTTTTTGTTTTGAGTATAAATCCGAATCAATTTGGCCAAATTTTCTTTTAAGGATTTCTAAGAATTTACCTATCACACATGGTCCAATGGTACATGCCAACAAGAGAAGGATAAGTGGACCAGCTATAGCAGATAACAATGTTGTTAACCATGGGGAAAGGTTAAATAGTCCTTGATACCAAGTATGTTGTGAAGCTCGTTCCCTTTCTCTTTCTTTAAATCTGGTGTCTAGTTCTTTCATGGAATCTAGGACAACTCCTGAGCTATCAGCATAGAAACAACACTCTTCTTTAAGAGCAGCACATAGTCCCCCTTGTTTCAAAAACAAGAGGTCTAGGCCTCTGCGGTTTTGTAAGACCACCTCAGATAAAGAGGTAAGAGAAGTTTTCAAGGCAAGAATGGATTTTTTGACCCTTCTAAGATCTTCATCTATGGTGGCACTTAACTGTGTTATGCTTTTATCATTTACAACCAAAGCTGATATGCCTGTTGCTGCACCTGTAGCACCTAAACCTAGCAGCACAGATAAAGTAAGAGCTGTGACAACTTCTCGTTTAGCTCGTAGGTGGTATTGTCGAGGTTCTAAGATGGAAACAAAATCTTCAGAATCATATACATCAATTTTTGGCAACAGCTGGACCTGAATACAGAATGATTTTTTTGCTAATAATACATCTCTGTGGACACATGCGGTTAAACCTGTTGAGCAAGCCCAAACAGAGTTATTTCCAGGAATAAAAATTTGGCCTTGGAGGCGTTTTGTGATATTGCCACCAGATGTGGTGAATACCTGGTTGTAACCTCCAATTGAAAGGCCGGTTCTTTCTTTGGGTAGATAAAGTTCACATTTGTGTCTGTGGGTGGCATTAAGGCAGTATTGTGAATAATTAGTAGGTATGTGGCCAAGACAGCAACCTTGGCCAGTGATGGCCGTGATAGTGAGAAGGCTATTCCTCCATCGGCAATTGTTATCAGAAGTGGAGTTGGAAATAGGTTGGGAGGAGCCGATGGCTTCATAAAAAGGGGGGTTTAAAGACAAGCAAAGCCAACAGTGCTGAGAAATGGAGGAATCTTGAGAGTGATTCAACAATGCATGAGCAGAAGCAATGAGGGATACCAGTGGGTTCTGGGCATTTGTTAGGGGTTTCAAAAATTCAGATTGGATTTGGTTAGCATTGGGTCCTACAGATAGGGATGGGGAAACATGAACATGGCGTTGTATATAGAAGACATTCCCATAATGATATCCAGGCCAGTAGGCGTAAATGCGACCTCCCCACTTTGCCCCAGTGTCCCAAATGTTACTTCGTTTTCCTTCGGTCGTAAAGGAGACAGTCACTGGATTACATCTGGACCATTTTTTGTTACCTGCCGTACATTGTATATCCTGGGTGGTTCTGGTAAGTGTGATGAGATCATTCTTCAAGGGAGGTGTCCAGGAAATGTAACCAGTTGAGACACAGGACCAGGATTTGCAATAGTAATCAGAAATTCCCCCGCAGGTGTAGATATGGTCTGCATCAGTAATATGTCCCGGGCAGACATACAGGTAATGTCTTTTAACAATACTATGGCTTGGGAAAGGGGCATCAGTGGGATGAGAGTAGGCAGCCTTACCTAGAATCATTTCGGCAAAGTCAAAATGTAGTTTAGGGAAATAGGAGAAAATCATGGTGTAGTTAGTTGTGGAGCTGAGTATTTGTCCATAAGCGTCCTTGATTGTCCGTGTGATGTTGTAGGGGCGATGAGCGTTGTCATGAGATGATGAAAGTATGACTTCAGGAAGGAAGCAGCAGCAAAGAAGCAAGAGGATCTTCATCCTGGTCAGTGGAGGCGCCTTTTGGAGAGGAAGTGGAGAGCGAGGGGTCACGGTGGTAGGGACGAACACACCTGGCAGGGATCCAGAGTACTCGTTCAGGGAGTTGGACAGCGGCGTAGCCTCGCCCCCAGGTGATCAGCTCAGCAGGTCCCTTCCACGCAGGATCAGGCAACTGTCTGTAATAAACAAGCGGTCTCGAGGTGGGAGCAGGTGGTTTAGTGAAATGTCGAGATGCAGCAGACAGGGGAGGGGTGCCAGTGAGATTAAGGAAGTTAAGCGTATACAGACAAACATTCAAAATATTTTGTAATGCTGGGAGGCTAGGAGGGCCCTTAAGGCCATTTGACCCCATGTATCGTTGCAATGCCAATTTTAAGGTTTGATGGGCCCTTTCAACAATAGCTTGCCCCTGGCTATTGTAGGCAATCCCAAACTTGTGGATAATGGACCAGTGATAGCAGAACTCAGAGAATTGAGAGCTGATATAGGCTGGTCCATTATCTGTTTTTAGAACTTTTGGCGATCCCAGCACTACGAAGGTCCGAATACAATGATTAATAACATGCTTTGACATTTCTCCCCTTTGAGGGGTGGCCATAATAAACCCTGAATAGGTGTCAACAGACACATGAAGGTATTTCCAGGGTGCAAAAGGCTGAAATTGTGTGACATCCATTTGCCAGGTGTCACAGGCATCAGTCCCTCTAGGGTTGATACCTTGGGGGTAGTTCTTTGCTTGAAGACTACATGTGGGACATTGTTGTATAATTGCTGTCGCTTCTGCCAAAGAAATGCCAAATTGTTTTACCAGAGCCTTTTTGTTTTGATGAAAATAACTATGACTTTCCCCTGCTGATAGAGGGGAAGGTTGAGGCATCTTAATACTGATTGGAAGTATTTTACAAGCAGTATCAGCTACCTGGTTCCCTTCAGAAAGGAAACCTGGGAGATGTTGATGACTACGTATGTGGGCTACAAATAGAGAGTGGGTCCTAGATTGAATGAGCATTTGCAGCTGAAGCAACAGTGTCATTAATGATGGTTGTATAGAAGGAGATAGATATGCCTCAAAAATATGTAAGACCAATTGGGAGACAGATAGACTATCCGTTATGATATTAATTGGTTGTTCAGGAAATGTTTTCAAAGCCAAGTTAAAAGCAGCCAATTCAGCTTGTTGTGCTGAAGATTGGGGCTTTGTCAATTGCTTGTGCCAGTTGTCTTGATCATACCAGACACAGGCACCATGAGTTTTAGAGCCATCAGTGAAGATTGTGATGGCTTGAGTTAGTGGAAAAGCAACTACTGGAGAGGAAAAGGTAATAGGTACCGTTTTTATTAGCTGCAAACGGGGGTCAGAAGGGAGATGGCAAGAGATGGGACCAATCCAATTCTCCAGGGCGTCCTGTAAGACATCAGATGTCTGAAAAAGGGGGTCCCATTGAGACAGTTTGAAAGGAACATGTATTGCCTGGAGATCATGGCCGAGTAGGGCCTTAGCTCGGTGACGCCCCTTAGTACAGAGCAAGGCAAGCTGAAGGGCCCGAGAGGTAATAGTTGCCCTAGGAGTATGAGGAAGGTGAAGCCATTCAATGATGCACAGCTTCTTTGTTTTGGGGCTGTTTGGAAGAGGATAGCTGTGAGAAGAGATGGTGTGGGCAAGATAGCCAAAGATAGCAGACAGTTGGGGATGATGCGATCCACCCACACTTGCTTTAAGGTATTGTTGACTTGGGCTAGTGCCTCCAAGTGCTGTCTTGTAAGATGGACCACATCTGAAGGATGTTTCAAGCCCGTGAGGGCATGGAATAGAGGGGAAAGGGTTGCAGTAGTGACAGAAAGATAAGGCCGTGCCCAATTGAGCGTGCCAAGATATTGTTGAAGTTGTACAAGGGTTGGCGAGGAAGGGAGAGTCAGAGAAGGTAAGGCAGGAGTGGCAGCAGAAGACAGGAGTTTGTGACCAAGATATTGAAAGGGATAGTGAGATTGTATTTTTTCAGGGGCTATGTGGAGGCCTGCTGTGGTCAAGAGTTTTGTGAGAATGGGAAGGGTTTTTGCAACTGTGCCTTTAGGGCCTTCAGCTGCGACCAAGATGTCATCCATGTAATGGTATACAAGAAAGGAGGGATATAGGTTGCGATATGGTTGGAGAGCCATGTCAACATAGTGCTGACACATAGTGGGAGAGTTTAGCATCCCTTGAGGAAGGACTTTCCACTGATACCTTTTGGTGGGTCTGGAGTTATTCAGTTCTGGGACAGTGAAAGCAAATAGAAGCCTATCTTGGGGTTGAAGAGGGATGGAAAAGAAGCAATCCTTAAGGTCAATAACTAAAAGGTCAAAATGCTGTGGGATAAGGTTTGGATTGGGAAGTCCACACTGCAAAGCACCCATTGGTTGAATGATAAAGTTTACGGCCCTTAAATCTTGAAGGAGACGGTATTTCCCAGATTTCTTTTTTATAACAAAAACTGGAGTATTGTAGGGGCTGGTAGAAGGTTCAATATGACCAGCACTTAATTGTTCAGAGACAAGAGCAGTCAGAGCAAGCAGCTTCTCTTGGGGGAGTGGCCACTGATCTACCCATACAGGAATGGATGATTTAAGGGTAAGAGAGAGAGAAACAGACATGATGACAATCAAGGAATGTGAAAGGTAGCTCCAAGCTGTTCTAAAAGATCCCGACTCCACAGATTGTAAGCAAGGGGAAGGATATAAGGTTTGGTGAGAGCAGAAGCAGAAGCATTAGGGGTAATGGCCGTAAGCCAATTAGAGCTGACCTGAGTGCTTTGAACTCCACCAACACCTTGGACAGAAGGTGATTGTTCAAGGGGCCATTCTGGGGGCCATTCAGTGGTTGAAATAAGAGGCGTCTGCTCCAGTGTCCACCAGTCCTGTAAAAGGATGACCATTAAGAGACACTGTTAGCAGAGGTTTTGAAGCTTCTATAGAGCAGTCAATAGCCATGAGGGAGGGGGAAGAGGAGGTGGGGATGGAGGAGGGGAGAATAATAAGAGTGGCTACGATAGTGTTAGCAGCAATGAGAAAGGTCTATCACCTACTGCTGTAAGAGAGAGGCAATTAAGAGCGGATGAGTCATAAAGAAAGGGGGCGGCGATCACCCCTTCCATGATCAAAGAGGAGTTTGGGATGAGCAAGATGGGCGTGTGAGGTGAGAGTGGGCGGGGAAGTGTAACTGTGAGAGGGAGGGTAAAGACAGATCCAGGATCCTCATAGATGATAGCAGTTGAAAGCAGAACAGGGAAAGCTGTTTGGGACGAAGTAGGTGCAGCCTTGGGGGCGGGGCTAGCTGCTGGCCCTGAAATTAGTTTTCCGAGGGGGCATTTGGAGAAGGATGTGGATTAGAGCGACATTGGCTAGCCCAATGGAAACCTTTACGACAGCGAGGGCAAACTGTTTTTGGCTTAACAGAGGAAGGAGGAGGTCGCCTTCCCTTGGGTGCACTGCCACCTCCTGGCGAACGGCACTGAGACTTAAAATGACCGGGTTTGCCACAGTTGAAACAATTCCCTGCACGGGGGTGGTCATGGCAAACGAGGAGGTAATGGCTGAGGCAAGGGCAGTGGCTTTATGCGCCTCAGTTCCCACGTTCTGGCATGCTTTAATATAGTCAGCAAGGGTCTGATGTGGAATGGACTGAAGAGGTTTCAGGATTTGTTGGCAATCATCATTAGCATTAGTCACTGCAAGCTTTGAGAGAAGCTCAGCTTGCGCATGGGGGTTTTCTATCTGCCGGTTAAGTGCATCTGATAGACGGTCAATGAAAGAGGTATAAGGTTCAGAAGGACCCTGAAGAATTTTATGAAAAGACAAAGAGGGTTGAGATGGGTCAGGAACCCTACGAAAGGCATTAAGAGCAGCATTACGCATGATAGGATAGCCCTCAGTAGCCATTTGAATCTCATCTTGTGGGGTGATCACAGCTCCTTGGCACAAAAGGTGATCCAAGGTGACACCCTGGGGAAGCCCTGCTGCAGCAGCCATGGAGACGGCCAAGCGGTAATCGTTGTGCCACGCTGCAAGCTGGGAGGAGGTCAGAAGCATTGAAGCCATTGTTTGCCATTCAGAAAAGAGAATATTATGGTTGTTAGAGATATTCTCCAGCATGGCACGCACATAGGGTGACTTTAGACCATAGTTGGTGGTGGCAGATTTAAGATCTTTCATAAGATTCCATTCCATGGGGGCATACTGAGCAACTGGATTGCCTCCTGCCACTGGGGCTTGAAGGATCATGGGGAAGCAAGAAAGATCTTCTGCATTAATCTTCCCATTAGCTAAAGATTCCTGAAAGGTGTTACGAAGCAAGGGGGGAGGGGTATTAGAGGGGAAGGAGTCAGGTTTTGTAAGGGAAGATTTTGAGGCTGAAAGGCTGTAGGGAGGGGAGGGGGGAAGAGGGGGAGAGGAATGCGAGGAATGTAAGGCAGGATGTAAGGTTTTGTTGAAGGGGAGGAGGAGGGGGGGGGGCGTTTGAAGACAAAGAGTAGATGGGTGGAATTTCTGCTGGAAGAGGAGAGGGGGATTAAGGGGAGAGGAATGAGAGGAATGTAAGGTTTTTGTTGAAGGGGAGGAGGGAGGGGGGAGGGGGTGTTTGAAGACAAAGAGGAGATGGGTGAAGTTTCTGCTGGAAGAGGAGGTGGGGGATTAGACAAAGAAGCTGCTGAAAGAGCAGGGGGGAATTAGACAAAGAAGCTGCCGAAAGAGCAGTGGGGGGATTAGGCAAAGGAGAAGGAGGGAGGGAATCTTGTTGATTCGAAGTTGAATCAGAAGAAGGATAAAAAATATCAATCGCAGCCATGAGCGCTCTCCAGGTACAGAGAATATGTGGCGCTGCCCGAGGAGGTTGATGGATCCATTTCCCAATTTTCTCCCATGTGGATCGTTTAAGAGTGCCATCCTCGGAGTAGGCTGGGCAATGTTTTTGAAGATAGAGGAGGAAAGATATTATAGCTTTCCTTGAAAGAGGAAAGACTGTCATGCCATTAGTTCTTTGCAGAGCATTGGCCTTCCTGACTAAAAAATGAAGTTCATCCACATGCTTGGACAGAACTTTGGAAAGTGGGGAGCCCATACTTACGAATGCGCTTTACCGTTGCCCGGTGGCGTAGTACAGGAGTCAGGGCGACGCCTCCCTAGAAAAGGAGCACGTTGTGAAGGGGACGTGAAGGCGATCACGTCGGGGTCACCAGTTGATGCGTTGCTGGTCCCACTGCAGGGATGAGGAGTCAGCTGGTAGCCCACGCCCGGACCGACTGCCCGGACGGGCTTCTCTCGCAGAGGCAATGAAGACAAGGACACAAAGGCATGTTCTTGGGAGAGGAAGCCCAGAGCAAACTTTGCCCCTCTCTTTTATTGTGCAAGTTTAGGGTGGGGTTTAGGGTGTATGAGGAAACATTCCTTTTGGGTACATTTGACCATATAAGGCTATGTATTTGCATATTTGACCATATAAGGAAACTGACCATATAAGGCATACTGACCATATAAGGTGATACCTATGTTGACCAATCATAGCTTTACACGTGTTGTTGGTTGTTTTGTTACCTGCCTCACTATGTTGACCAATCATAGCTTTACACATGTTACCTGGCAGGTATGGTATCATTGGATCATTGGGTGATATCGCAACAAAAAGTTTTTGAATCTCCCCACTGGTCAAATTGCACTGTTTAAATAGAATGCAAACACCAATTTTGGTCTCTCATCTTGGTAATCCCTTGATGGGATCTTTAAAACCTTTTAGCAAATATTTATGCATATATTTCTATATTTTTATTTCCATCTATTAATATCTTTAACAACATATGGTAGCATATAGAAATAATAAAACCAAGCCAAACCAAAGAGTATCAATAGTAATAGATACTAGGGGGACAATCCCAATCCAACTGGAACACCACTTGAATACCATCAACCTTTACAAAAAGTAGTTTTAATTTGGAACAACTTTAATACCATTAGCTTTATTAAAAAGCATTGATCTGATCTTGGAAAAGATTCAATAGATGGACAGATGTGCCAAACCCAGTCTAACTGTGAATGACTGTGTGACCAATCATCATCATAATGTCAGTCAAAGAGGATCAGTCAAATCCAAATTAATTAGGAAAATTCCATAACTAAAAATATTAACTATTGCCAAGACTTATGTCACAATCAAGAGAAACATAAGTTGTTTTGTTCTCCCATCTACCAAGTGTACCAAGGGTCAAAGAAAAAAATGATATTAGGTAATATTTTTTAGCCAACTATCAATTTGTGTGTGTTTTTGTTTGTTTTACATTGTCAAACACATTGCATGGTCTTTCCAGAAACCATTTTGGAACCATCATATGTGAATCCAGACAGCTTATATCTCATGCCTATGAAATCCTTCTTTTTAAAATTTCTCAATGCTCACAAATATGAATTGAAGGACAAAAAAAAAAAACAATCATCAGTGATATCGTACTTGTAATTGGTTAGGCGAAATGTGTTGACAAAAAAATACTCTTTGTATTGTATTTTAAAAATGACTTATTGTTTTAAACATAATAGAAAAATATAAACAATTTGGATTTATGAAAACCTAGAATACAAATAGTCATTTCATAGGCCATGGCATAAAATCATTTAAGTTTTATATTCAAATGTTGTAAATATCAGTACTTCAATTGAAAAATATTTTGAAATTTAGTTGCTAAAATCTCTTAGTATAAACGATTAATTATTCTGCTTTATAATGTTGCTGCAAATGTATATGTAGTGTTAACTGTCTAATATTCTGTACAGATCTATTTCCATTTCTATGTGTTTTAGGAGATAAAGATAAAGATAAGAATCTAAACTCAAAGTTTCATTGTGAAATCAGTTTAGGGAATAACAAGGTACAAATGGTATTTCCTTTGAGATATGCTTAAATAATTGAAATAGCAAATAAGAGCCCAAAGGCAACTTTACTAATAATAAAATATTTCCTTCCTTTGTGCATTCAGAAATTTCAAGTATTGTGCTTTAAATAAACATGGAATTAAATTAAGAAGACAGTGTCTTCTGGCTATGAAAATACTTATTTTTCATGTTGCTTCTGTACAAACAAGGAAATAAATGTGCATTACAAATGCTTCTACTATGGAAAAACACATGGTGATAGTTTCACACTTACATTCTTAGTTAGAAATATATAATTGTACTAATATTATGTTTTAAGTCCTGAGACTTGAATGTTTTGTAGAGTGTGATACAAATGTATCAAATGTGTATGTTAGGATTTTAACTACATTATGACTTCTTTCTTCTACTCATAAAAACTAGCATATCAAGAGGTAGTTTCTTGCATCTTTAAGTGCCTGGTGTACATCTATGTGTGTATGTGTAAATACAAGCACATACCTATGCATACATTTTATTTTCAACTATCCTTGAACTGGTAATTAGTTGTTGGATTTTCATATAGACGAAAAGAGGGATTAATATTTATACTAATCTTCCTAAACCGATGTCTTCCATTATGGGAACTGACTTCCAAAGCATTCTAATGGGCATGAAGTTGGGCTAGTCAGTGCTTTCAATCAAATAGGAGGGAGAGAGAAGTGGTATTTGCTTAAAAATACATCATGGTATTTTTAAGCTGTCATCTATGGTCATTCTGTATTGCTTTGTTGAATATGTACATTATGTAAAGAATAATTCATTCATGGAAAAATGCCACACATTTGGAAAGAAGAAGCCATCCTGCTTCTTCTGACCTTGCAAACTGCTCACTTCAGCAGTGTCGTTCTCCAAGAACTCTCCAAGAAATGTACTTTAAATCAAATAAACATTTCTATTACACGATAAAACTAGTCCAGCAAATTTTGCCTTGTGGGCAATGGAGGCTCTCTGAGTTACAGGCCCAAAAGTGACAGTTCATTGCTATTCCTTTGTCATATGTGATACACACACCCTTTTTCTGAAGTGAGGTTTCTTCTAATACCATTAAAAGAATGAACTTTCTGTTCCTTTGGTAACATTTAAAGATAGATGGAGTGCATTTGACTATATTCATTCCAAGTTTTACAGGATTGCAGACCTGAATTGTGCATTGGGAGAACCACCCAAAATAACTCTAAAAACTGAAGTCTCATTCATTTATTCCTATTGTAAGTCCCCTAACAAGGATTCAGTTTGGAAGAGGTGGTTGAGAATATATTGACATACAGGATATCACTTAATTGTTTCCATGATTTTATTTATATTTTAAAACACTGCAAATATCTGTATGTATGTATATATATATATGTATGTATGTATGTATGTATGTATGTATGTATGTATGTATAAAAAAAACCTTTCTGAATGTTTTGAACCAAACTTACATAACACATGAGTTTTGTTTTGAGCTCAGTACACTTCTACCTTAACCTTGAAACATTTTTTTGCAATTCATTATAGAAATCAATAGCTTAGTTTGGCATTATTATAAAATCGTAATGTAGCACATAATCTGAATGTACATTAAAATATTTTTGTAACAATACAACTAGTCATTATAAAACTAATTACTTTTATAGTGTCAAGGCAAATTTGATATTGAAAATTAATTAAGGAAACAGAAAAATAAGTTTGTAACTGTCATCAACACACTTAATGCTAAAATTAACTATATTGAACTATCAGTGGAGCAAAACAAAATAAAAATTCTAAAAAATCTTTTAAAATATTTTATATATTGAACACATATCTTGTATCTTACATCTTAAAGTGCAAAATGAAACGTGTTCTTTTCGATACTCGGTGATACTGGATTCTCTAATAATGAATAATATTAAAAATAATTTTGGAAACATTGTTGCTCACTTAAGAGAATTAAATGTTCTTAATGTGCTAAATTGGTTTTAGGATTATCTGTAATTAAAATGCTACATGTTACCAAGATTTATATATTTCAATATACATATAGGAGTATGAGATATTAGAATTGTGATTTTCATTCAGGCAATGTAGCTTGCAGGCAATAGGCTTTTAATGGCCAAATGATTAGTTGGATCAGTGGTTATTCAGAACTCTACTTTCAAGAAATGCTTCCCATTCCACAATAACTTCAGAGTGAATGAAAGTTCTTTTGATAAAAGAGGGATTGGGACTGTATCCTTGTATCCTCCGGATTACAGATAACTTCTGGAACCTCTTTATGTGAACCGCAGAAGTTTCTTTGAATGATTGTTGAAAGTTAACAGATTGTTGCTGGCAATGTACTGACTCTGTAAACCACTTAGAGAGGGCTATGAAGCACTATGAAGTAGTATATAAGTGTACATGCTATTGCTATTTTAGTTGGAAAACATGCACATTATAGTATAGGAGGCCTAAAACAGGCATAGCATAAGCCAGGGGTATTAAACTCAAGGCCTGTGGGCCAAATCCTGGAAACTGTAAGGGGCCGATGAGGTCAGATCCCATCCACATGGCCATCCTGGAAACTGTAAGGGGCCCAGACCATGTTGCTTTGGTCCATGCCATACCAGTGGGAACATAGGCCTAATTCTCCACCACCGCATGCAGGGCAGCAAAAGTAGTCTGTGGGACTACAATAAAAATTGTTCAGACCTTCCAACTTCACAAAATCTTTTTGTGTTTGTGTGAGAGAGAGAAATTGGAAAGTCTAAAATATTTTTTTTAGTCTCATATGCTACTTTTGTTTCCCTCCATGCTGTGATGGTGAACAGAGCTGGAGAGCAGGTTAGTTAAGGGATGTGGCTGCCCTGGAAGAGAATGCCCTCAGGTAAGCCAGTGCAGGGCAGTTCCACATCCCCTGCCTTGCTTCATCTTCCACCCCTTCCCCACTGCCTCACTTCGTTCTTTGTTTTTCGCCACGTCTTCTCTTTGCTTGACACTGTAAAGGAGCAGGAGGCTGAGCAACACAATGGTGCAGCGGTCACAAAGCAAAGTGGTGGAGGATGGAGGATGAAGCAAGGTGGGGTGTGTGGAGCTGCCCCCTACGCCCTGCCCCAGCTTACCAGAGTGCCCCACAGTCAGGCCATTAGCATCCTGACAACTGCTTCATCTTGCAACATCTCCTGCAGCCCTGTCCAGGACCCCACGTGCATTGCTCAGCCTCTTGCTCCATTGTGTCAGTGAGTAAGGAGAAGTGGGCTGGCAGCCACATGGGGTCCTGGACAGGGTTTTTGGAGCTGCCACCAAGAAGCCAGACAGTTGGGGGATAGTCAATCCCTGTTCCCCCACCAAGCTGGTCTGGTCTGGTAGGGGGGATTGTTTTCTATCTTGTCTGCCATGCCACAAATGAGGATTGACCATCCCCCAAGCCCCACAGCTGTCAAGATAAATCCTGGATACTACACTGCAGTGGGCAGATGAAAAGCACAGCTTTTGTTTGAAGGACAAAAGGAGTGGAAAGAAGAAAGAGTTTCCCTCTTTGGAAAGCACCCCGCTGGCCAGCATTGAAGTACTGCCAGCACAAACTAAAGCACAAAACACAGAGAGAGAGAGAGAGAAAGAGAGAGAGAGAAGGGGAGAGAGAGAGAGAAGGAGAGAGAGGGGGGAGAGAGAGAGAGAGAGAGAGAGATCTGATCCAACCTCTGAGAGTTATACCAGGGCTAGTGGCAGTATGCTTCAGTGTCTGCCCAGCATGGTACTTCTCACTTGACTGCTTTCCCTCTTTCTTCTCCCTGCTCCTCCTTTCCCTTCAGACAAAAGCTGTGCTCTTCATCTGTTCATTGCAGTGCAATGCCTGGGATTTACTTTGACAGCAGCAGGACTTGGGGGGTGGTCAATCCTCATTTGTGGCACGGTGGAGAAGTTGGAAGGCAATTCCCTCACCAGACCACCCTGGCTGGGGTGGGGTGGGAAACTGAGCAGCACCAAAAGCAGCTGAAAGCACACCAACTGTAGCTGCCCTGCCCCCTGCCTCGCCTTACCTCATCCCATGGGATGAGCCTCCCGCCCCCACCCCACCCACCAAAGATCCCTGGATTCCCTCTCCAACCCCAACCGGCTGCCATAGGCACCACCCACACTAGGGACATTAAGCTGGCCATGCCCCTGGCCATTCCCAGTTGGGCATGACCACCCCAGCTACGCCACTCCTTCCCCCCACAGCCCCTGGAGGATTCAGCCCTCAATGAAATTGAGTTTGACACCCCTGGCATAAGTTAACAAAGAGTCAATCCATTTCAATAATGAAATTAATGTGGAAAAAAACATTTTAAAAAGTGTTTTAATGTAAAAATGCTTTATGGTGTGGTATCAGTCTATCTGCTTGCAGCATTGTTCTCCCACATGGTGGCATTTGTCTCCCCAAAGCTATTGCTATGGGTCACCAAAAAATTATCTGCTTCTTTGTTGAGAGAAACTGAGACATCTCCAGTTGATCTCTAATTAAACATGGCCCTTGCTGTTTTGGAATTCAAGCCTTCAAGGAAGAATAGCAGAAGACAGGCAGTATATACTAGAATGTAAGAAGACAGTTTGATAAAGACTGCTAATTTACAGTATATCAGTTATCATATATGGTCACAACTAATAAATTAGTTGGACAAAATGTGAGTTTCAAGGCAGGTAAAATACCTTGTGTTCCTAGATGTGTTACTTTCACAATAAAATATTTATTATATACAGAATTTATGTTTTCTATTTTTTTTTAGATTATTGGAACAATTCCACTGATTCCTAATCCAGTCTCATCCAATCAAGCAGCAGGAGGAGCTCAGGGCCTTCAAATACAGCCAATTACACCACAGTTATTGACCAATGCCCAAGGTCAAATCATTGCAACAGTCATTGGAAACCAGATATTGCCAGTAATCAATACACAAGGAATCACACTGTCACCTCTCAAGTCAGGCCAACAAGTAAATGAGCATTAATGCAGCCATTAAGCAGAATATTAAACATTAATGGGGTCATTAAGCAGAGCATCCCTTTCCTGTCCCTTGGAACCCCCTAGGCTTGAGCCTGCTTCCCACCCACCGAGTTCTGCATGCTCCTCCTCATCCCATCATCACTGATCACTCACTTATCTTTGTAGTTCTTCTTCTAAAAGCTCTGGAAGTTAGATTCAGGAGATCTCTCCCACTATCTGCAGAACTCCAGAGATCCTGTGGAGAAGAGCATGCTACCTCACCCTTAGGCCATATGGTTTGCTTCTGGAAGCGAGCATCATTTTCAGATGAAGCTGTAAATAATTGTAGCCACTCTAAAATGGGTGCTCTCTTCCAGGGGTTAATTTAGGGACAGAGTTGATTGCTCTGCTTCCCTAATGTGATCTCGGGAGTCTATGGATCACTACAGATTGCTGCAGAGCTCTCCAGAATTTGCATTAGGGAAGAGCAGGCCTCTTCATTCCTGAACTGTGTGGCACAATCAGAGGTGGTATTCAGCAGGTTCTGACCAGTTCTGGAGAACTGGTAGCAGAAATTTTGAATAGTTCAGAGAACCGGCAAATACCACCTCTGACTGGCCACATCCCCATCTATTCTCTGCGTCCCAAATCCCACCTTATCGGCTGGGTCTTCTTTTGTTGCCCTGCATAGGAGAATGGAGCTGGAAAGCAGGTTAGTAGGGTGGGGAGGGAATGGGAATTTGCAATATCCTTCCCCTGAAGTGGGGTGGGAATAGAGATTTTACAGTATCCTTCCCCTGCCATGCCTACCAAGCCATGCCCACCAAGCCACACCATGCCCACCAAGTCACACCCACAGAACTGGTAGTAAAAATTTTGAGTCCCACCACTGGGATGACATTGCACTGTGTCCACTCCAAAAGTGGAGGACATTTCTGGTTTGTGCCACACACTAGGGTATTGAACAACCTGCCCCCAAACTCAAACTCCAGAGATCTTTGAAAGATAAGTCATAAAGGGTGACACAGGGTGACGAGGCCACAGGAGCCCAGTGAGGGGAATGGTCGAGATAGGTTAGGTACATCTATATTTTATTCCTGAAATTTTTTTTGTCTTTATCCATAGCTCCATCAGCCCTCTCAGGCACAAGTAGGACAAGCAGCCTCACAGACTAATCTTCTACACCTGACTCATAGTCAAGCATCTATATCTCAAAGCCCAGTGCGTCAGGCTTCTTCTTCTTCCTCCTCCTCCTCCTCATCTTCAGCTTTGAGTGTTGGCCAATTAGTCAATAGTAAGTACTGCACTTTTGTCTTATTTTCTCGTTTGTCTCCTAGCTTCTTTATCTACTTTTATATGATTTTATATGATTTTATATGATTTTATATGATTTTATATGATTTTATATTATTGGAAATCTGTGGGAGGCAATTCTCTATGACTTTTCAGTCACTTATGAAATGCTATCTCTAAGAGCTTTTGGGGCAGTGGATGGAATCAGAATACTATGTTATTCTGTGTAAGATACAGTGCAATGGGGCGATAAATTGATTGGATAATGTGGTTTATTATTTTATTGTTATGTGATTAATGTAAACTGACTAGATTGAAGTGACATAAAAATCCCAGTAATAAATAATTAGAATAACTAATCAATCATTAATTGTTAAGCAATACAAATAGAAGAGGCACAGAGAAATTGTAAGCATGAAATGTTTTGAACTAAATTCAAGATATAAAATATTTATGCAGTATGCATTAATTCTGAAGATATCTTACATGTGATCAGAAATAAGTAAATCAAGAAATACTGCTTTTTTCTTCTTCAATTTTTAGGGACTGTTTTCCTATCCAGCAGATTTTTTTATTTTGAAACTGAAATATACCAAACTGAATTCCTATTGTAAGAGCCCCCACTTATTAAGAAGTTTTACAAGCCTTCCCCTATCCTATACCATCCCCAACTTCCAGCACACATTACAGATTCACCTCACATGATAAGAAAACAGCTTTTTGGAGGAGGAGGAGGAGGAGGAGGAGGAGGAGGAGGAGGAGGAGGAGGAGGAGGAGGAGGAGGAGGAGGAGGAGGAGGAAGAAGAAAGAAGAAAGAAGAAGAAGAAGAAGAAGAAGAAGAAGAAGAAGAAGAAGAAGAAGAAGAAGAAGAAGAAGAAGAAGAAGAAGAAGAAGAAGAAGAAGAAGAAGAAGAAGAAGAAGAAGAAGAAGAAGAAGAAGAAGAAGAAGGGCAGTATATTATTAAGGCAGTGTTTCTCAACCTCAGCCATATTTAAGACATGTGGACTTAACTCCCCAATTCTAAAAGTTGAAATCCAAATATCTTAAAGTTGCTGAGGTTGAAAAAGACACTGAATGCAAGAGAATGTGGAAGTAGTGGTTTTCCACATAAATAAGAACAATAATGCCTGGATTTATATTAAATTTAAAATATGAATGCACACAAACACATGCACATGCATACACACATGTGCATGTATATGAAGGTAGATATATGAATGTGAATAAGTATTCATTTTTTAAATTTCAATGGTCCATTGGGTTTATTTGTGATTGTGTGTGTATGTGTATGTGTGTGTGTGTGTGTGTGTGTACACAGGCACAGATAAATGTAGATGTATACATGTAGATGTAGAAGAGGACAACTTGCAGCAAGGTGGATAGACTCAATTATAGTGGCAATTGATGCCCTGTGGAAAGAGACCAGGTTAAGAATATATCATAATGGCACATGATGAATTAATCAATCAACTACACTGTAACCAATGAGGCAAACATTTATAATCACTTTTCTGTCCCTTTGATTTCTTAAAGCCATGGTCCTGCTTTTCAATGATTTTAGTCAAGGAATTAATATTAATAATTAACAATAATTAACGTATACATTTTATGGGAAAAGATTCTTCTTTTTACGCCTCCTGTTTACATGATTCTTGTCTCATGGAAAATAAATAAAAACTTTTGAGATAGATATAAAAAAGCAGTCTATCTACCTAACTCTTATAGATTACAGAAACAATAACCAAAATAATGATAAAATGTGCATCATGATATTATGACCTAAGTTCTGTCTTTTCTCATGTGCACTGCAACATGGCACACAAATACATATGGGGAAGAGTTTGCACCACAATGCATATTTCATAAGTTGCCTTCCCTGCCCCCTGCCCCATATCCATGCCAACACTATCAGTGGGAACAAAGATTGAGATTGTAAATATTTTTAAACTAGTTCTTACTCTTAGTGGGGAAAACCTGAGCATAAATGTAGTGCCCAGTATTGAGACACACATTGCAAAAAGCAGGATAGTGGCTGAAAAATGGCAACTTTTGTGGTTACTTTATGCCAGCTCAGCAAAGAAACTCAGTATTGTTATGTCAATTTTGTTCAGTGTATATGCATGTTTCTGATATATTTGAGCAAGAATTCATAATTTTTCCCCTTTTCTTCCAGATGGGACCTCTTACTTTCTTTTAGACTACATCTGGGTGCTGAGGTGATTTGGGATAACCAAGTAATCTTTGTTTTCTATTATGTTGGAAAGAATTCCATTATTAAAGCACCAGTGTCTTATGAATTACTTAGAGAAATAGAATGCAGGGTGAACCAAAAGGCATTGAATGAGTAAGAAGCTAAGGAAGCATTTTTTTAATTAAATATTTGTCATATCAAGTGCCAGTGGTAAATTATCTCAAAAAGCTAAACAGGTTCCAATCTGAATTGGGGAAGACCAAACAAGCTCAGGAAAATAAAAATAAATCAGAATAGAAGGCAATAAGTATCTGTGGCAAATATAACTTAAGCACAACACAAAGAAGTCTTTATTTTTTATTTTGACATTCCCTTCAAAACAATACCCAAAATTGTTGTATTGATTTGCAGCAATTCTCCGATGTGTCATTTGATTGATGAGGATACCATTATCTAATCTGAGTTAAGCTAAACTACAGTTTTTTTTCTTTCATGTAGTTCATCACCAATCTCCAACACTGTTTTAGGATTTTGAATAACTTCTTTAGATTTCAGCCCTTGAGGATTGTAGACACAAATGCAAAATATAGCTTGGATCTCAAGTTTCAATGCTGAAAAAAAAGTGCACCAAATGCATCAGTATCTCAAGGTCAGGCTTATCTATCTTGGTAGAGGCTTTTTAGTCATCAGAGGAACTTAAAAGTTTAGGTCTATTTTTTGATACTATTAGCCTAATTGTTATTAAAAGTGCAGCCAAGCACAACATCTACCGTTTCAGGAAGCTGTGCTTTTGTGCAATATAACATCCAAATAATGCAAAGTTTCATTATATTAACTGATGAAAAAGTTTGTTGCTCAACTGAAAGACATATTAATTCTAAATTGTGGCTGAATATATTCATTTTTTCTCATCTTGAAAGCAAAAAGAATATCTATAGTGGAGGGAGAAAAAGGCCTACTTCAGTACAGTGATTTTTAATGTAGCAAATATTTAAAATTTGACTACTACAATTAGATTGAGAAAAGACTTCTGATGAAATCTTGGGTAGTGGCTGTTTATCAGTATAAATATGTGTTTCTCTAACTGTGTGTCCACAGGTAGTTTTCCTTCATCAGAGTTCTTCCCTAATTAACCTCTTACCTATAAAGATGAGAAAATGCCAGGCTGTGAAGCCATGTGTCAGCCTCTAGCCTCAGCTTTATTTTCAATAATGTCTCTTGTCTCATTTGGGATTGATTATAAGCTCTCACAAAAATTAAAAATGATGACCAGTTGTAGTAGCCTGGTGATATGTTTAAAGGTGAGTTCTACTGCTCAGAAAAAAAAAAGTATGCAGGAATATTAAAATGTCTTAAAGGATAAGGGAGAGGGAAGAAGAACAGATATCTGTAGCATAATAGTCAGTTTGAGATTGGGCAAAAGATTCCCAAGAGCTATTTTATATGAGCATACACATACTGTTGTCAAAAATATAAGAAACCACTAATGTAAGTAATAATACACATAAAATTATAATGAAATTCTGCACACACTGTACTCCCTGCATATTCTATATGCCCTAGAAAATTACAACAAATGACCATAAATGTAGGCTTGACAAATAAGGAAGACTCAATAGGTTATTTTTCCCCTTTTGAACTACTTACAATTGTTAAATGGAAGAAAGACCAACTGGTACTTCTCAAGTTCTGAGTAGGTTAGTAAGATTTTTATTTATTTATTTTTACTATTAAAAGCAGCATAGCAGATATTTATGCAGATGAACATAAAGGATGGGACAGATATGAGCAGATATGATTGCTACTAGTATAAATGATGATGAATTTATAGATGGATTTTTATAATTGCTGGTGACATGCCAACAAAAACAGTTTCCAAACAATCACTAATGTGGGTCTAACAATTTGTGAGTCTCTGTCCTCCTCATTCTATCCTATAGCATATAGTGAAAGCAGGGAAATTGTTTGGGAATCAGCCACAAAGGAAAGGTAATTGTCTAGAACTGCAAAATGTATTTCATTTTATGTATTTGTGTTTGTTTATTATTATTTTATTTTTTATTTTGTGTTTGTTTTATCTGTTCATAATGCCATTGAGACACATAGGTTGAGTATAATTTTTTACAATACCACTAGTGATGTCTATCAGAGACTATCACAGACATTCAAAGACCAAATTTTCAGTGGTAGACATCATCTAATATTAGCTAGTATTTATTTGTTTGTTTACTTATTAGAGTTATGGACCTGGAGTAGAGATCTTTATCCACCTGTATAAACACCTAATTGTCAAGGTTCCAGCAGTTACTCCAATTAAATCATGAGCCTCGAGCCACACTCCCAAAACTAAAGAGGATGTATTTTAAGCTACCATTCTACATCCAGCACTAACCTGGGCATAGTCAAATCTGAGACACGTAATTCACTGTCACTCTTGATCCTGCTTTCCCCCCCACCCCTCTGGGTTTATCATCCAATAAAAAATGTCCATAGTCAAGAGTCATCAATCATGCTCGGCAATTAGATATTTTTGTGGCAGAAGTTTCAGCCATCTAATCAGCTTTTGAAGAAAATATGAATGGAATGTACTTTTGATTCCACACTATTGCCTGCTCTTTGAAACTCCCCCCGCTTCTTTCTATTGTCAACTATAAAACGTGTATATAAAATGTTTTATGAGTTGACATTCGGCTTCCCTCACTTCTTGAAGGTGTCCTGTACAACACACACAAAATCAATTTGATTGCAAATATGGAAGTTTATGCTCATGAAACCCCACCAGGCTTGGTTGGATTTTCTGCATGGAACCTTGCTAAAAGGCAATTGGCTTGGGTGTTCCTACTTTTTACCCATGGTGCCTTTGATAAGGGGTAGCCCTTCCAGTTGATTAAATATTGGAGTTATCTCCTGTGCCACCTCGAATCGAGGATTCGCTGCATCTCATAATGGATTTGGCCTCCTATGACCACGGGATCTGGGGGCTCACAAAGTAGGGGCCTCAGCATTGATCCGACCATGGGTTTTAATAGGCTTCTATGGAATACCGGGTATATTTTCCAGAATGATTGGGGCAATTTCAATTGCACCATGACTGGGTTGATGATCTTTACTATGGGGAATGGTCCCATGAACTTTGGCCCCAATTGCCAGGGAGTTTTAACCTCAGATATTTGGTGGAGAGATAGACCTTCTCCCCCAACTGGAATAGTCTTTGCGGGACTCTTATAGGTCTGTCTCTTATAGGTCTGTGCCACTTTTGCAAGTGCTTTTTTGACATTCTCCCAAGTTGCTTTCAGCGTTGACAACTAATCAGTCAGGCTGACTGAGGAGGGGGGAGTCCCTTGGATACTCAGGCATTGGGATGAAGTCCATGCTGCTCACTACCTTGAAGTGGGTTAGTCCCGTGCTACTGTGAACAGCATTATTGCACGTGACCTCCACAAAAGGCAGGAGGTCTGTCCAATTGGACTGCGGATAATTCATGTAGCACCTCAGATACTGTTCTGCCATGGCATTCAATCTCTCTGCCCCCCTGCTATTGGTGCTTGGATGAAAGGCCAAGCTAAGACCCTGGGATGACCCAATAGACCGCAGGAACTCCCTCCAAAATTTGGCTGTGAATTAGACCCCTCTTTCTGAGATCATTCTCTGTGGTAGTCCATGCAGGCAGTAGATGTGCTTCAGGAACAGCTTAGCTAACTGGTGGGCTGAGGGTAGTCCACTGCAAGGTATGAAATGTGCCTGTTTAGAAAATAAGTCTATTACAGTCCAAATCACCATGTTTCATCCACTTTTTGGCAACTCCACTATGAAGTCCATTGCCATCTCCTCCCATGGCCTCGTCGGCCCCACAACTATTTCTAGCAGTCCAGGGATTTTCCTGGTTATTCTTCATTGTGGTGCAGATGGTGCAACTTTTCACATAACTGTCCATGTCTTTCTTTATGCCAGGCCACCAGAACTGCCTCCGAGCCAAGTGTAAAGTCTTTAAGAACCCAAAGTGGCCTGCTGGTTTGGCATCTAAAGAACTAGGGTGCCTAGGGGTTCTAGGACATAGAGTTTTGTCCCCTTCCACACCAGGTTATCTCTTTTTGTCAAGGTGTGTTGATTGTCCCCAAACCAGGGGTCTGCTAGCAATTTGGTTTTGAGTTTCATAGTTAGGTTGTCTGCGGGTTGGTCTTGCCAATCATGCCGTTGTCATCTGGTGATTACTTGGGCAGCTATTTGGGCAGGGGGGATGGTAGTGTTTATGACCTCCTCCCTTTCACATTTGTACTGGGGAATGCAGGCGTCAGCCAGAAAGTTCCTCCCTCCCAGGATGTGTTCCACGAAGTTGAATCAGTTGAAGTGTTGAGCCCATCAGACTTGTTTGGGTGATAGTTTTCATGGGGTCTTAAGGGCTTCCAGGTTTTTATGGTCGGTCCAGACTTCAAATGGTCTCTGCCCCCTTCCACCAGGTGATACTCTTTTTCCCATGAAGCCCATCATCTCTCTGTGTCCATGAGCTTGCGGGAGGTGTAGGCGCAGGGCTGTAGGCTTCCTTGGTTGTTTTTTTGGAGTAACACTGCTCCCACTGCCACATCACTGGTGGCTGCTTGAATGACGAAGGGTTGTTTGGGGTCAGTACTGGTTCTTTTGCAAATAGTTCTTTCAGTGTTTCAAATGCTTTTTGGCAGGTTAGGTCCCACTGTAGGTGTTGTCCTGGGTGGGATTTCATTCCTGGACTCCCTGTCTTTAGGAGATCTGTCATGGGTTTGGCAATCCTCACAAAGGAGGGGATGAATTGTCAGTAGAAGTTTGCAAACAAAGAAGCTTTGTAGCTGTCTGCGAGTATGAGTGGGCTGCCAGCCCAGAACGGCTTGTACCTTGGCTGGGTTCATCTCTATGCCCTCATTGGAGACTCGGTAGCCCAGGTAGTCCAACTGTGCATGGTGAAATCCACATTTCATCAGCTTGACATACAGGTTTGCTGCTAAAAGGTTTTCTAGTACCTGGTGGCCTAGGGTTATGTGGTCGTCCATGGTCTCAGTGTAGATGAAAATGTTGGCCAAGTAGACAAGAACCCCCTTATAAAGATGTCTGTGTAGCACCTCATTTATTAACTGCGGGGGGCCCTGTAGTCCAAAAGGCATGACCTTGAATTGGAAGATCCCTAGGTGGCACTTGAACTTTGTTTTCCATTCATCTCCCTTCCTGATGCGAACTCAATAGTATGTTTCTCTGAGATCTAATTTGGTAAACACTTTCGCTTTGACCAGGTGGGATAGCATGTCCTTCATGAGTGGGAGGCGGTATAAATTGTGTACACACAGTCCATTGATCGCTCTAAAGTCCACACATAATCTCATAGTTCCAGCTTTTTTTTTTTCTTTGAACAGGACTGGGGCTACAACCCGTGATTTGGCTGGCTTGATAAATCCTCTTGTTAAGTTTTTGTCTATATATCTGCATATATATATATATATATATATATATATATATATATATATATATATATATATGTATATATGTATATATGTATATATGTATATATGTATATATGTATATATGTATATATGTATATATATACATATTGTATATATATATATATTGTATATATATTTCTTGCATTTCCCGGGGCATCATGGCATACATTTTGGTGTTTGGTAGTTTTGCCCCAGGAATGATTTCTATGGCGCAGTCTGTCTCACGGTGGGGAGGTAGGATGTCACACTCAGTCTCGCTGAATACTTCAATGAGGTCTTGATATTCTCTTGGGATCTGTCCAACCTCTGGGGTTTTGCCGGAAATGGCTGCCAGTTGTTCTGGTGAACCCTCTGGAAGGGTTCTCTGTGTGGGTGGTGCTTCTATTTGATGGTGAGGAAGGGGTTGGGGTCCCTTTGCTATCCTCAGTCTGTGGCTACCCCCTTGCCATCAGATGGTCAGGGCCCCCCTTGTCTAGCCAGGAAAGCCCCAGTATGACTGCATCTGTCATTTTGGGAGCCACTACGAATCAAATGGTTTCCCAGTGATCTGCTAGTTCTAATCTCACTGGTTCTGTTAAGTGAGTGGCATAGGCTCTTCCCAACAGGGAGCCATCTATTTGAACTGGATCGGGTAGGTCAGCTTTTTTGCTCTGATGCCCAGTTTCAGGACTATGGTTAGGTCAATCAGGCACCTAGTGCAGCCTGAATATATTAGGGCTTGGAAAGTCCCCTGAATTCCTGTTTTTGGGCTGTGAACTCTATTGAGAAGATGAAAAAGTGAATCGGTCCACTCACCATCAGGTCATTTTCGCCCTTGTCATCGCTGTTATAAGAATCTGGCAACTGATCACTGTTGCCTGGGGCCCCATTCTGGTGGTGCTCTGGGGGTTGGTTCCAGACTTGTCTTCAGGTCTGGAGTTGTGCACTCCCTTGTCATATGCCCTACTCCCCCATATCAGTAACATTTAAATGAGAGGGCTGGTTTGGGGGCTAGTGGTGCTGCAGTGTCCCATCGGCTGGGTGGTCTCTGATCTGGCTGCCCTCTCTCTTTGACTCCCAACAGCTTTCTCATATCATTAGCACATCATGCCCCATCAATTTTTATGGCCACTCAGAACCACTCAGAGAGTCAGTTTGGGATGTCCCAATAGGCACTTACTTTGCTAATTTTCTTGTCCAAGCTGGTTATGAAAAAATGAACCAGCATCCACTCCGGCAAAAGTGGTATCTTCCCACTGATTCTCCTGAATTCATGGATGTGCTCCATAATGGGCTGCCCTCCCTGCTTTAGGCTGCTGAGCTCATCTTCCGCATACAGGTCCTCCTCTGCCTTCTCAAATCTGACCTCTAGCAATTGTAGGAAGTCATCTATGTCATATAGTTGGGGGCCCCTTCTCTTGCTTCTCCCTCTAGCCCCTCAGAAATAGCATTCACCATGGCTCTAGGGGAGGGGTAGAGGTGTCCATAGCATTCCAGGTAGATCTCAGCTGAGTCAAGGAATAAAGCTAGCTGGTCTGGGTCTCCATCAAATTTACGCCTGAACTGGGGCAGTTCATTGGGCCCTGCTCCTTCCTCTCCCTGTCGCCCTCTGTAAGCCTGCACTTGAGGTTGCTGACCTTCCTCCCCAGCTCTAATTCGCACAGGGGAAGGGACTGCCTGCTGCATGGGGGAGGCACTGGATGCTACAGTGGGCTCTTTTTTCTTCTGGTATGTAGAGAGGGAGGTTGTGATTTTGCCTGCTTCTCCCCACTTCAAAAGGCCCTGTAAAAATTCCCCTCTGTTTTGGGTGGCAGGACAGGCCATCATCTTGAATGCTGGCCTATTCAGATCCCTCCCTCAGCTGCTCTATGGATCTCCCCCGGGATTCCATTAGGTACTTATCTAGTTTTCTCCCTTCCAATGGACCAGGTTTCTCTTCTTTGGAGTTGAAGAGAAGCTGTCCTCCTGTAATTATGCTATCAGTTTCTGTTTGCTTCTGGCTGGAAGCCAAACTTTCTCCTGATAGCCTCTGTCATGGCTATGGCTGCCTGCATTTCTCTCCATGCACCTTAGATGTCGGGGAGCGATGGAAGAGGCCAGACGCAGGCACCCAGGTGATTAATTTGGAGAGTTGGCTATCTATCAGGGTTCCGGCAGTTACTCCAATTAAATCATGAGTCTCAAGCCACACTCCCAAAACTAAAGAGGATTTATTTGAAGCTACCATTCTATGTCTGTCACTAACCTGGGTGTAGCCAACTCTGAGACACGTAATTCACTGTCACCCTTGATCTTGCTTTTCTCCTATCCCTCAGGGTGTATCATCCAATGAAAAACATCCATAGCCAAGAGTCATCAATCATGCTCTCCAATTAGGCAGAAGCTTCAGCCATCCAATCAGCCTTTGAAGAAAATATGAATGGAATGTACTTTCGATTCCACACTATTGCCTGCTCTTTGAAACTCCCCCCTTCTTTCTATTGTCAACTATAAAACGTGTATACAAAATGTTTTATGAGTTGACACTAATGATATATAATTAAAGAGATATGCTATTATGTGAGTATCTTTGTTATCTCTAAGAATGATATGAAAAACACTATACAAGATGAGTTTCAATACATGCAAAACTAAGTAACACTTTCAAATCTTCCACCAGACTTGTGTCTGCTGCCTTTATCATTCTGCGGAATGCTTTCATTTAGCAAGGAATCAGTTGTAGAAAGAGAAGGAGATGCCATTCCCAGCTGCTGTATCATTTCCTTCAATAAATCCTAAACTGATAATGCTTCCTGTAATATATAGTTTTTATTACTGGTACATTCCCTTTTGGGACAAAACTGTTGTCAAAGTAGTCCAATTTATTCTCTCAGCACTGTGAGTATTATCTATTGAGGGACCAATAAAAAATCAAATAGGGGTCAGTGTTACAATTGGAAGGATGGACTTGCACATGCTTAGCACCCAAACTGGAAATTCTCTGGGATGATATAGAAATAAAATATTTTACTGAATTCAACATGTAAACATACATACATACATCTCTCAGTTAAAATGTCCTTACAACTTTGTATTAAAATGAAAGTACTTTAGATGCAACACAAAAAAATTCCATTTGAAATTTAAGAATTCCTTTTTCCCAAAACAAGTAATACTGAATGCTATTAGGAAAACTATCTATAGTTCTGAGTAGCTGCTTATGTTACCAGAAATTCAGTTTGTAAAAAAAAGCGAAGGTTTGCAAGTCAAGAACTTAATATGCTGCAAAATAACCTGACGATATGCATTGTTTTATTAAAAGTGTTCTTTTTCTTCTTTTTCAACTTACGATGGGAAACTTGTTATTAATCCAATACGCTTGCTTTATATACCTTTCTATATTTTCAGGCATGCTGTATGCTATTTGGATGTAGGAGACTTTATCTTGCTTTATTGGCAATAATTCCCTTAATTTAATTGTATAGGATCTGAAGAAATTCAAATTGTTTTCTATTATTTCAACAGATCCCCAAATAGCCTCTAGTGAGGTGGATGGGGTGAATCTTGAAGAAATACGAGAATTTGCCAAAGCTTTTAAAATCCGACGCCTGTCTCTTGGTCTCACTCAGACACAAGTCGGTCAAGCTCTAAGTGCCACAGAGGGTCCAGCCTACAGCCAGTCTGCCATCTGCAGGTAACAAAATGTATAGTCTGTCCTCAGTTCTCCAACCTCATTCTCTTAAGGCTTGTTGCTTACTGCCTTTATATTATAATTTTATCTTATTATAATTTTATCTTTATTTTATTTTATGTCCAGCAGAACAGCCTTATATGAACAAACACTGATATATCTTATCAACTAGCTTTAACACAATTTTCATCTTCCCGCACCCAAGGTTTTATTTATTTGTGCAAAAACAAATTGGGAACATTAAATATGTTCCTGGTCATTAAATTTAAGGCAGCATGGAATTGGAGATCCTGTGGCTGCTGCTATCAAACACCAATTAAGTTTCTTAAAGGTAAAGGTTTCCCTGTTCTAGTCATGTCTGATTTTAGGGGGCGGTGCTCCAAGTCTTAGCCGAGGGAATCAGCATTGTCCAAAGACATTTCTGTGGTCAATGTGGCTGGCATGACTATACTCAAGGCGTGCAGAACACTGTATGTTCCCACCAAAGTGGTACCTATTTATTATTTGTATTTGCATGCTTTCAAATTGTGCATTTTTATGGTGTGAATTCTGAACAATTATTTTATGTGCCTATCTGCTATGTTTCAACCTGTAATACCATAATTCATGTTAGCCATAAGATGTTAATGGTGATTTTTATAATATTATTGAGGTGTGGGAAGGGCAAACCAATGAAATATTCTTCTCAGGGTTTTTTAGAATTAATTATATAACTTCCTACAGTGTTTCAAAAGAAAAATATGTGTTTAGAAAAAGGAAAATAATATTCAAGATCATAGTGAAAAATCATGAAAATACAGTGGCCTTGATTAAAGAAACTTGAAAGCAAAGCATCTAGGTCTTCATATATGTATGTTACTAATCCTATGTTTATGCATGAGGTAACAAACTCACTTAGAGTTTGGTAACAGATTTTTCCTCTTGGACAATGTAGTTCTCCTCTTTCAGCGAGAGCCAAGAAATGAACTCTAAGCTCATTTAAGTGGATTTTGTTCTTGGTTATCCATGAAATGATCTGTCTTTTTATCTGGTCTTTATACTTCTAATGTATTCCCCATAGAATGGAAGTGTACTTTTCCTGCAGTTTAAGACTAAGGTTATAAATAACATCAGTATGGGGTAGTGAGCGTGCAGCTCACATTTTGCTCAATGATTTTCCATAAAACCCATTGATTGTTGTTAAATACAAAAAGCTCCATAGGTTCCTCTCACTTCTATGGCCTCCCCTACTGTTTTTTCTTATAAGATACCTCCCTGCAGAAAATAACCTTTATTCAGTGTATACAAGGATACCACTGCTGGGAAATTTGTTTCAGGACTTGGATATTGTTATACCAAAGACCACATACAGAAGCACAAATGTTAACAAGACACTTTAATAATATGAATATGTTTTTCTCATTATTTAATTTTAATGTAATTTATTTTCTCTATATCTATAAATAGAGATTTCTCTATAAATAAAATTTGAAACAGCAGGTTTTGTTTTTTAAAGCAATATGTTCATTATTATTATTTTGCTTTTCTTTATAATACTATCATACCTTAACACAGATTATTAGATTTTCAAATCTTTCAAAGGGTTTTTGAATTTTGATTTACCTGAGATTCTTTTGGGGGGAAGATTACTGGCTAATTCAGTTTCTAAAGACTCAGGAAGCTTGGAAATCTGTGTCTTAGAGTCCAGAGAACCTGAATTATTACTGATAGTGATTTAAATGTAAACTATTAATGAACAGCAAATATAATCTAATTCAATTCTATAACAGGGTCGCAGTTACATATCATAGAAAACATATAAGAAATTTATTATGAAAGTTGCATCTATAATAAAAGAGATGATCAGCTTACAACTGATATCTGTATTCCAAACATGGACAAAAATGTCAGAAGTTACTCAATCATTAAGCAATCCAAAACCACTACAGATAGAAAGGGTTTTCTTCTCTTTAGGTCTTTCAAACATCTTATAAAGAAAAGTTACTGCTACTTACCGTAGGAAAAACAACAGTTTTTCACAAAATGTTGCTTGCTTGTGCAAAGAATCCAGCTGGGTTGAGATCAAGACTAAGGCATAATATTATGAACCTGTAAGCATGGCAAAGTTATGTGACAGTTCTGAGGAACATAAGAGTGGATGGATCATCAGTGCATTGGCTAAGTTGGATGGATCATTATGGTATTTTCAGCTCCAAGTTTTTTAATCCAATAGAGACATGAAACTGACATTTAATGTTTGCCCAAGCAAAAAACATCTAAGACCATCACTAGAATTATGATTCAGAAGTTTTTCTTAATAGGGAAATCATTTATTTCTTTGTTTTTCAAACCAGTCATTGATGGGTTAATGAGACCTGAGTTTGGTTCAAAACTACTTTGTAAATTTTCTCTCAAATATTTGTGACAGCCTGAACAGTCCAAACATAATATATAATTTATTATTGAAAAAGGAAAGAAAGTAGACTTTGTATTCATAGTTTCGTTTTCCATCTCTGTCTCCATCTCAAAATAACAGAGTTATTCCTATTTACTCTACAATACACATTTGAGCTGATACATTTTATCCTAGCATTGAATGGTTCAAGTGAAATGACCTTGTTTGAACTTCATAGCATTAGGAGGAAGTTTACTCCCAAACCATTAGCTTCTCTCTATATATATAATACAAAAATTCAAAAGCAAATAATAGGAAAATATGGGAGGGGAAAGGGAAGGGGAAAGTGTAGAGCAAAGGGGAAAAGGAAAGAAAATGTGTTGACTTCCAACTCCCTTTGCTGCAGTAGAGTAAGATAATAGCATTAAACTTCAACTTTTTACTTTTACATAATAATATAAACCAGCCATTTCTATAAAAACAAACCTATCTAATCAATAAAACCCAAAATCAAAGTTTCTTTTTTTCCCACCTCAAGGATGGAAGTCCAGAAGTGGTTTCCAAATAAAAACAAAAGTAATTTTCTTTGATCAAAGCAGCCAGTTTGGCCATCTCTACTAACACCATCAACTTTTGCAACCATTCATCCATTGTAGGAATCGAAGTGTCCTTCCATTTTTCTGCATAATTTTGCTGCCATCAATATATATAAAACATCAAAATTCCATTTTATCCCAAGCCTTTTTCCATTAAACTCAGAAGAAAGGTTTCTGTGATTTTATCTTTTATATTCACTTTGAGAATTTGAGTAAGATAACTTATCTGATGTTAAATACCAAAGATACATCTTATAAAAAAATTCTTTCTAATTATAATTTAGTGTAAATTTTAGAACTTTTGTCCACATATTTTCTCATTGTTTAAGCATTATATTACATCCAAAGTTTCTTGCCCACTGAATCATGCAATGTTTTACATATTCATTCTCCAAATTCAAATTTAATAACAATTTATAGACCTTAGCAATAATGTGTTCATCACTACCATGCAGTAGGATTTCCAATTCATTTTTCACAAAATCACCCAGAACTCCTTTCATCTTATTTAAACCTTTCTTTCAATAGTAAATATGTAAACCAATGGCAGACATGTCCTGAGTCTAATTCTCCTTAGATTTGATAATAGGATCATCTAAGTTAAAAAATATTATTTGACCATAAGTCCACCAGTTTTGACATCCAGAGAGGCATCTTCTAGAAAACCTTGCTTTATATTTATTCCAAACTCTTAGGATAGCAAGTCTACCAAAATGGTTATTAAATTAAACATTTACTTTAATCTTGTCATACCATAAATAGCCATGCCATCCAAATCTTAATTTGTAGCCCTCTAAATCAAGTAACTTCTTATTCTGAAGATTAACTTATTCTTTTAGCCAGATCAAAAAGTACAATACAATTTAAAATCTGGTAAACCTAAACCTGCTCTTTCCTCAGCATCTTGCAGTCATTTGTGTCTAATTCTTGATGTTTCCCCCCTCACAATATAAACTTGGAAATATCTATCTGCTATTGTTTAAAGGCGGTATCAGTTGCAAGTCTTGGTAACATCTGAAATAGAAAAAGCATCATTGGTAATAAAACATTTGTCTTAATTACAGAAATTCTACCCATTCATGATAATTGCAATTTATTCCATCTTAGTAAGTTCTTTTTGATATCATTCTAACCATTAGCTTCTTATAAGTGTAGCAAATTCAATAGTCTAAAGGCTAGTTCGGGGAGGGGGTTACAGAGAGCCCTAAAAATTAATTTATGCATCCTCTCTAGTTATTATCATTTAGATACAAAGTTACATGAGATATTTTTTGTTGTTATTTATATGTATTAATAATGGAGCATCAGCTGAGAGCAATCACTTTTCTGTAACAGTTGCACTTGAGATTGATAGATTATTTCTGCTTTTAATCTCATACACATTTTGAAAAGGTATCTCAAGGATTAAATTGGACTTTTTCTAGGAATGAATATAAAACATTACAAGTGTTGTACCTTATGATTCTTGACTCTTGACAAATGTATCTTTTCTTTTATGGACACTGAGACATTTGCACCAAGACAAATTCCTTGTGTGTCCAATCATACTTGTCCAATAAAAAATTCTATTCTATTCTACAATTGTTACAACTAGTGGATAATGTAATTCTTTAAAATGGCTTAATTTTAAGAGAAATAAAATATTCAGCTTAGTTTAGAAATATTTTTGCAAGTACTGAAAACTGACTTGTAAAATCTGGTCCAGTGAAAGAGTTTTGATGGTAAAATGAGACCTAGAAGACCTCATTTACAGGAAATGATATCATTTGGCACAGTGTGGAGACATGCCACAATAAACCCAGCTTGATGCCAAAGTATATTAGTTCAGTATTATGCTGGGTTTTATCAGGAAGACATGAGTTTTTCATAGCACTACTTGTGGGGATATTCAAAGTAATTATAATGTGTCCCGCTGTTTGAACTGAAGATTACAACTGCTCTGGAGATTTTGAAGGGACATGATATTAACTTCTGACCAGTGAAAATTGGTTAACAATGAAAATGAAAACAAAACCTGAACTTAGGAGGATAACAATCTCTCTGCGAAATTAAAATAACAGTTTATACTATAGAAAAAAACTAATTCCCAGGAAAAACAAAAACAACCCCCCCCAAAGAGTCAATTGCTGTCATTTCTATTTTTAACATTTGTGTTCAGCTTTATCATAGTAGATATTGTTTTGAACATGCTTAAATCTGTAACATACTGTATATCTTTAAGAACAGTCCCCTCCAGGAAGAGTGGTGTCCTTCCGCTGAAAACACAAGTTCTTCTGGCTGGAATTTCATCCATTTCAGTGAAGCAGGTCTATCTAGACAAATAGACCAAAGGACATGGGGTCAACATGCTTCACAGAAATGAATTGAGAGGCCCATCTGCACCAAAGATAAATTTGAGCCTCTGATTTCACACGAATCTCCAGATTGAAGAAACTAGTTAGATGGAATAGCATTTTGTCAGTGTGATTGTATTTGTCTGTCTGCTTGCTGAAATATATCAATAATTGTAGACATGATAATTTTTCATAACCCGTTGTAAATTATCTCTGCCAGTCAATTAGGCAGACAGGCAGGAAGTCCCACCCTGGCAGAGCATCAGTATAAAGACTCTTCTTTTTCAATTTTCCCCTCAGACACACCATCCTGAGAAGCCACTTTTTCCTACCACAGGAAGCCCAAGAGAACACTATAGCTAGCAGTCTGACAGCCAAACTGAACCCTGGCCTTTTGTATCCTGCCAGGTTTGAAAAGCTGGACATCACTCCTAAAAGTGCCCAGAAGATAAAGCCGGTGCTTGAACGGTGGATGGCTGAGGCTGAGGCCCGCCATCGAGCAGGTATGCAGAACCTTACTGAATTTATTGGAAGCGAACCATCCAAAAAGCGCAAGAGGCGCACTTCCTTCACCCCACAAGCTCTTGAAATCTTGAACGCGCATTTTGAGAAGAACACCCATCCCTCTGGGCAGGAAATGACAGAAATTGCACAGAAACTGAACTATGATCGGGAAGTGGTTAGGGTATGGTTCTGCAATAAAAGGCAAGCACTGAAGAATACAATTAAACGTCTAAAACAGAATGAGCCTGTGACAGCAGCCCCAATGGAGCCCTTAACAGACTCTCTGAAAGAAGACTCTTAAATGGATAGATTTAAAGGGGAAAACACCCAGACCAAAAAAAAAAAAATGGACATATAAACATTGGAAATCTGTAAAGATGCTTTTTCTCATCTTTGTAAGTAAAAGATTGAAAAAGCTACAAGTTGGACTGAGGATTTATAAATGTCTGTGGGATTTCCTAGGAAAAAAAAACACAGCACTTAGGGTGTGGGTGCGTGTGGGTGTGTGTGGGTGTGGGTGTGGGTGTTAGAACTAGTTCCAATAAGCCAATTTTTTTCTTAATGGACTTAGAAATAAACCAAATAACTATTACCTTTTCTGTACATTATGGACATGTGAACTTTGTTTGTGGAAAAAGAATACAACAACGACAAGGACAGCAAACATTTAAATGTTCTTAGGAAGCAAGAGAGTACAAGCCTGCCACCTGGAGGAGTGATAGTAGTCTTTCAGGTATCAAGTGCTTCTTCACAAAGAAAACTATTAACCAAAGTCAGAAACATGACATTAAAACTAGATTGTTGGTCAACTCTTTTGGGAGTGCTACATTGTATTTTCAATTTTTACATTTGTCGTTTACAGAAAGGAAACAATAATAATTAAAGGACTTTCTTTTCCCCTGCACCTTCTCACACATACCCAGCACGTGAGTAGATTTCACTTGGTTTGAGCTACATTGCTCAACCCTATGTTGATCATATGCAGTTTTGTGATCTCCAAATGTTTGTGTGCCAAAATGACAGTTTGTTTCCCTAAACAATGTGTTTTGGGGTTTGTAGACTTTATTTGCAATTAGAGTGATCTTTCATTTTAACTGACCTCCATCTTAATATCACTGAAATGTGTTTAAAATACAATTTTTAAAAAGTGCACAAATTGTAACAGTCAGTTCAAGGACACATAAAGTTACTTGAATTTTCACTTACTGTAAACAACTTGTGACTTTCTCTGTTCTTTGGCCACAAATTGGACAGGTTAACAAAGCTACTTTTGTAATACAATTATAAACCTTTTGGTCCAAAATATAGTGTAAATGCTTATGATTCTTTCTATGTCAACCAATTTCTTTCTGATAACCAAAGAAATTTCTTGGGATTCTAATGACAGACAAGTGACTGGCAAAGTGATAAAATAAGTACAACATTGGTTAGGTTTGATTTATTTTAACTAAAGCATTTATTTTGCTGTTAATGCTTTTGTTATTTATTTATTTATTTACTTATAGCATTGCAACCATCAAGACTGTGGATGAACTCAGAAGTGATTTTATGATTGCTCAAAATGACTAATTACAAAATGAATATTTTGCAATGATTTATTTATCCTAATTTGGTGGGGGAGGAAGCATTAAGGAGCAGAGATATCCTATGCAAACCAACTTTGTGGACAAAAGGCATATGGTGTGAGTTGTAGAGGTCAGTCAGAATTGATTAAGTTTATATTTAAAGGTTGGGACTTGAGTTCTGCTCATTTATTAATGCTAATTCCACACCAGACTCTTTGAGTACGTTTGAATTTGAGTCTACCTAACTAAATAATTCTTAATTAATCTTAATGTAAATCCAAAACCCCTTTTCTCTTCTAGCAAAACTACTCCATTGTAACTGAGTATAAAACATCCACAAACTGCAGCCTTCAGGATTCCATCTGCTCACAAATTCTTTTCTGTCTTCCTGGAAGACAAGAAGAGCTAATCTTCAACAAATCAGTTGCAGGATAAACTGTTCCATTCTAGAAGTTTATTTTATATTTTTACTGGAGTTCTAATCTACTTTTCAGCTTAAATAAATTTGCACAATACAATCTTTTAACAGATTATTCCTGAGATGTTAAAATTACTTGTAACACTTAATGTACCACTTCCAATCAAGTTTGGTTTTGTGCCAAGAATAAGCTCCATAATCACATACTGACACTATGTGAGCTTCAGTTGACCGCTAAGCATTTAATGGAAATGGAAAAGGTAGATTCTTCCTGTTTCTTAAAATTCCACAGGAGCCAAATAAATTATTGTGTTTATAAATATCCTATTGTTAGAATAGAAATAGTTAAATAAAATCTTTATGAAAACCATTCACTCTTATTCTTCATATATTAGTAAAGGACATAACCCTACATGAACAAAAGAGTAAGACTTTCCAAGAAGCAAATTAATTACTTTAGCATCCTAAATATATATAAAATAAATATCAAGGCATCACTAAATGTGGGACTATGGCAAGTCCACATTCATCAGGTTTTAGATTGATTGTGATTGTTCACTTTGTCAGAGTAGATTTCTGCTTATTTTCAAAGTAATGATTCAATGGAATGATTATTCCTTAGGGATTAGACCTTTTGAAACTTAGGTGAATTTAGTCTGCCATGATAACAAAAACTGCAAATGTTTAGGACTCTTCAGAAAAAGAAAAGAACATTCTGTTATACAATCTAAATTATTTAAATTATACTTTAGTTAGCAAGAACCATAAAGTTTGTGTATTGAGCAAACTTGATAAAACAAAGAGGACAAAGTTTTCAGTTCTTTCATATTCAGTAAAGCTGTTTTTTCTCACTCTTCAAGACCAAAGGTTTCCAGTAATTAATAAAAAAACAAAGCCTCAGTAGCAAAAAGCCCATCCCATTTCCAGATTTGGTACAACTATAGGAAGAACAGAAGCTTCCATTTTAAAAAAGCCAGTTCAGCATAGTGTTTGAGCTTTGCTTTCCAATTAATCTTAATTATTCAATTAAGCTTCAGCTTCAAAAATTCTGTTTTAAGCTTCACTTGTTTCTACTAAAATATTGAGTGAAAATAAACTATTTTATAATTCACCCAAGTTCAAATGGACACAACAGTCTGTGGTTATGATAATGAAAATTTTCTTACTCTTCTTTCATGCTTATGCTAAACTGTCAAGAATTCAGAAAGGAGTTTATTCATAAAATACTAATCTGAATTTTACTATTATGCTGAGTGATCTGTCAATTATACATTTTCTGAGTTCAGTTCGAACAATGAGCAGGAATTAATTAATGGTAACACGTATTGTTAAATTATTTCTGTGCTTTGTTCCTGGATGTGTCGTTTTCTCTTTTGCTAGTAAAAGTCTAATCCTACAGTTTTCTCCCTTTTCTGCAAATCCATGTGATGTACTACATAACAGGATATACAGCTTTGTCACAAACTCCTGCATTGCATCACTGTATAAGCAGCATCGCTTCAGTGTTTGAGACAGTATCCTGCCAAAATGCTTACATGTTGAGTGTACAGGTTCAAATGAACAGCAAAATATCAAATTCATTTAGAACTTTTCAATTTATGTTATAATCACACAAAGAATTAAATAAGCAAAAAAGGAAAAAGGAGCTAAGAAGGAACAATTAGAGGCATGTCAAAGTACTCAAGCTATAACCAAAAAGAAACATGTATAATGCCTTTGCTCGTCTTCTCAAAGCTGGACCAAAGCTCATTGTATGTAGGTATATGCACATTGTATAGATATGGCTAAATGTTGCTGACAATCTTGCAATACTAAACTGTTACTATCTTAAAAAAACAAAAAAAAACAAACTGTTCATCAATGTTTTACCTCAGCACTCTACTGTACCCAGTTCATGAGCAACATTGAATTAATTTAAAATAAAAATTGAAACTAATTTCCATGTAAATGTTTAATTGTAAGAAAAACTGTTTCAGTGACATTTTGTATCAAGCTTTTCGTCTTGTAGTTTGCTTGTTTCCAGTTCGAACTTATATAGGCCACATTAATTTGTTTATTGTTGAGAAAGTGTTTCTTTTTTAACTTTAATTAATTTAAAGTTCCACAGCTTTACAAGCATCCCAAACAATTGTCAAATTAATTCCCTTAAGTTAAAAAAGAAATAATTTAATTTAATTATAATATAAATTAATTTATAATTTATATTATATTTATTGTTGAGAAAGTATTTCTTTTTCAACTCTAATTAATTTAAAGTTCCATGGTTTTACAAGCATCCCAAACTGTTGTCAAATTAGTTCTCTTAAGTTAAAAAAGAAATAATTTAATTTAACTATAATATAAATTAATTTATAATTTATATTATATATCCTCCCTTCATTTAATGACACTTCTGCAAGGCTCCAGAGCCTGCTCCCTTGAAGAGAATGGAGGCCATGTAGCAATATGATGTAATGTCTTAATCTCAAAATCTCCTGGATGGTCACCAGGTTCGCTTATGAAGCATGCAAAAGAGATCGGCTTTTCATGCAGAATACACGCAGCAGGAAATTTGGCAGAGACTGTGACTGGGATGTATTGGATTCTTCGTTTTTGTTTTTAAAGAAAAAAGGAAGAAAGGAATTAATATGGAGAACTTGTGACCAAGAAGCCAAATGGTTATTTCAAACTCCTTCTCTATTCTGACTTTGAAACCAAAGTTGATTTATCTGCATAGATTGCTTAACATTAAAAAATAATAATAATGAACTGACAGAAACTGTACGTTAACTAAAGCAATATCTGTATGGTCAGTAAAGCTGCACTTTGTGTATTTCTTAATAGCTTCAGATCTGTCACTTTTAATTTATACCATTAAAAAAATAAAGAATTGTTTGACATGAAAAATAAGCTTCCATCATAGGTTTGTTCTTAAGTCTCTTGAATTATTCACAGAATAAAGCCTCATGTTATTTTACATCAGTTCACTACAAAAACCTTTTTAAAATGTGCAAAAGAAATTGAAAGCTGGTTTCCACAGGTAAAAATGGTTGAATGAAAAGAGACAGTAGCTTTAAAAGAATTAAAGGTTTAGTTCAGAGATAGTTTCCTAAAATGAACATACATATATACTGTACATACAGGCAGTCCTCGACTTAGAACAATTGAACTAAAAACTTAAGGTAAGTGAGATAGATGTTAAGTTCCATTTTATCACCTTTCTTGCCAGAATTGTTAAGTGAAGAACACAGTCTGTTGTTAAGATAGGAACACAGTTGTTAAGCAAATCTGGCTTCCCCATTGACTTTGCTCGTCAGAAGATTGTAAAGGTGATCATATAATTTCAGGGCACTACAACCATCATGAGTCATTTGCCGAGCATCTGACTTTTCATCAAGTCACCATGATGATGCTGTAGTAGTCATAAATATGAAAAACAGTTGTAAGTCATTTTTTTTCAGTGTTGTAACTTTGAATGGTCAGTAAAAGAACTCTTGTAACTTGAGGACTACCTGTACAGAGTTTACAATCTCAGAAGAATCTAGTTTGAATGTGTGGAAATTTCATGAAATTTGTCAGTCTTAAATAGTAAGAATTGGACCATTACATGAGCAGGTGATTGACAAATATTGAGTATACATTTATTGACAATCTTGGAATGTTATCTAAAACATTACATAGCCTATTAATGATTATTAATAGGCTATGTAATGTTTTAGGCAACATTCCAAGATAAGAAGTTGAATAGCAATTGTCACTAAAATGTCCCCAAAGACTAAGGCATTTTTGTATTCTATTCAAATCACTCCCACACCTCCACTGGATACTACTTTTATTGTAAAAATATTGATTTTTCTATATCTATGTTAGAGAATGGAAATAGAATTCAAAGGTGGTATTCAGCAGGTTCTGACCAGTTCTGGAGAACTGGTAGCGGAAATTTTGAGTCGTTCAGAGAACTGCCAAATACCACTTCTGACTGGCCCCACCCCCATCTATTATCTGCCTCCCGATTCCAAGCTGATTAGCTGGGTTTTCTTTTGTTGCTCTGCACAGGAGAACGGAGCTGGAAAGGAGGTTAGTGGGGTGGAGAGGGATTTTGCAATAACCTTTTCCCAGGAGTGGGGAAGGAATGGAGATTTTACAGTATCCTTCCTGTGCCTCACCCACCAAACTATGCCCACAGAACCAGTAGTAAAAATAATTGAATCCCACCACTGATAGATATACATTAGTTACATTGAGAAGAGCCAATTTGATGTATTAGTTAAGGCTAGAAACAGGGAGTTTCAGTCCTTCCTTAGGCCAATTAGGTGACCATGGGCCAGTCATTCTCTCAGCCCTAGGCAATGACAAACCACTTCTGGAATCTTGCCAAGACAATTACAAGGCAGTCATCAAGAGTAAAGGAAGACTGATTCTAAGGCATTTTGAATCATTACTCAATTATTTATCTGTTTATGTATGCATCTGTGCATGTGCACATGTACACAGATTCAAACTCATCCTCAATGGCACAGTGGTTAGAATGCAGTACTGTAGGCTACTTCTGCTGACAGCCACCTGCCTGCAATTTGGCAGATCAAATTTCAGCAAGCTCAAGGTTGACTCAGCCTTCCATTCTTCCAAGGGTAAAATGGGTAAAATGAGGACCCAAATTGTTGGAGGTAATATGCTGACTCTGTAAACTGCTTAGAGAGAGCTGTAAAGCACTATAAAGTGGAATATAAGTTTAAGTGCTATTGCTATTGCTAATGCTTACTAATGGTAAGAAGAAACAAAAGTTGATTCAATGACGGATAAGTCTATCTTCAAATCACAGTATAATCACTGTGCCAGAAATTGTAAGACGTTATAATAGTCATCCTTATCATAAGTTTTTGCACAAAAAGCAATCCAAATAGTATATGTAGTTGAAATACTCCTCATTTATTATAGAATTTATTTTCATTGTAAATTTTATTGCATCCTCTATTAAACCAATGAGTGCTTTTAAAAATAATACATTGTAAAGGTACATCATCATTCAAAACTCATTTCTATGGAATTTAGCATCTATACTACTCTAAATGTTCAGCAAATTGAATTGTCGTCCTTCAGTCTCAAGAGACTATGGTATCGTGCTATGAAACCGGTAACTGCCACTTCCCTTGTTGCTTCAATGCTCTATGCAAAGCTGGAGTGTCCTCTCCAGAGCACGAGGCCTGGCTAATTTAATATGGAGGATAAACTGTTACCCAAGCAGCAGATCCCTCCTCTCCATGTCACTGAAGTCTAATGGAACAGCAGAGCCGATACAATTAGTTCAAGCTGCACCAGAAGAGTTAACAAAACATGATTGTACAGTCACAAACTGCTTCTGGGAGTCCAGCTCTGGATTTTGCCTCAAGGTTGACTCCTGAAGCCTTTTCTAATAATAGATATAGCCTCAAGACAATGGAGGTTTGAAATCAGAGTTTCCCTTCTCCTAGAACAGTGGTTGCCAACCGGTGGGCCGCAGCCAACTAGTGGTCTGCGAGAAAATTTTGGTGGGCCACAGAGAAATGTCACCCCCAGAGCACCCTCTGAAAAACAATCCAGGCTGCATGGGAACACAAGGCTGTGCCACCCACATAGCCTGTGGGAACCTTCCCCGCCCACTCACTCCTTACTTGACAAACTTGCCTGCTAAGTTGCTATTTTTCCGTTTTTTCCCCGATCATCAGCTGTTCTGCTGTGGCGGGAGATTTCGATTAGCTAGAAAGCAGGAAATCATTAGATTTCTTGCTTTCTAGCTAAACTTTAGATCTTCAGCTCTGCTTTTAAGAAGTGATGAACATTCCTTAGGACTGAAGGTTCTATTATTCAATTGCAGACTCAGATCGTGATGGCAGAAATACAGATCTCTAAGTGAATCTGTGATTTGTGTGAGCAACTCAATCTTCCTGCCTGCCTGTTTTGCCTGATTTGGGGTAAAAGTTGGTCTTTTTTGTTAAAAAAAGAAATCAATATTTACATACATGGTGTGTTTGAGTTAATGTTGTGAGTTTGCTTGCTAGCAAATTTTATGAGTTTGCTTGCAAACAAATTTTATATGACAGACTCAGATAGCCGATGGCAGAAATACAGATCTCTAAGTGAATCTGTGATTCTGTGAGCAACTCAATCTGCCTGCCTGCTTTGCCTAATTTTGAGTAAAAGTTGGTCTTTTTTTATAAAAAAATCAATATTCACCTAAATATTTATAATATTTACATACAAGCCATGCCCAGCCAATCACATGGCCACCAAGCCACCCACACAAATTAGGCCACACCCAAGAACCAGTTGTTAAGAAATTTGAATCCCATCCCTGCTCTGTGTGTTTGTGTGTGTGTATGTGTGTGTGTGTGTGTGTGAGAGAGAGAGAGAGAGAGAGAGAAAGGGAGGGAGAGAGAGAAAGAGAGAGAGGGGTTAGTTCAGATCTCTCTCTCTCTCTCTCTCCCACCAACGTCAGCAAGCCACCATCAATCAAAATTCATATTAGTGGTCCCCGGGATTTAAAATTATGAGTTTGGTGGTCCTTGCGGTCCAAAAGTTGGCAACCCCTATCCTAGAAGATGGTTCTACTGTTTTATCTGCCATTGGGGCATAAAGCCCTCTTCCACCTTCAAAACTGTTGACAATATTCTCCTGTAACCCTGGAAAGGGGCCCTTATCAGATGCTATCACCCAGGCCAGCTGGACCAAGGTTTTTTTAAGGAGGTATTACTCCTCTGGTACTCCTCCTCACTCCAGGACACCTGGCTCAGCTCCATTTGCAGTGTCCATTATCTTCCAACTGTCACTTTCCGACCATTCCACTCTACCAGCTCTTGGCCTATCAGTTTCTTCACCTCTCTGTTTCTTCAACAAATTCCAGCCTCACAGTTAGTTTATCGAGCTTGTCTCTTTCTTGCCTTTCCCTCTACACACTCTTCCACTTCCACATACCAATTTCTACAATCCAAATTCTTCAAAAACCTCTCTGCGCAACACTTCGGAGTACCATCTACAAATACATGCAGCCACTGCTGCACTACATGCACTACATGCATCTTAAAAAAAAAACATTTGCAGAATTTACTTCATGCTTTAAATTATGAACATAAAAAGAGTATAGCCACTCCTCTTTTAAATAATATTATTTCCCTCTCTGGGTACATCAGGCCTCTTCTTTCTGAGGTGAAGATATAGTTAGACAGAACTTTGATGATCCTAAAATGTATTTACGCAGATAGAATTAAGGTTTTTTTTCAACAATTAAGCAAAAAGCAACATTGGAACTGTAAAGTACAAACTATTCCAGTATGAACAGGTTATATTATAAGCTATGAAAAAATAATTAAAATTACTAACACAAATCTATAAAACAGTACATTACTGTAAACACTTATTAAAATCTCTATGTAACAGTTAAAGTTAAAATTTATATTACATCTTTATATAGAGAGTAAAAAATGTATATTAGTATATTTATATTAGTATATAAAAAGGTAATAGGACTAAAAACTAATTGGATAAATAAAGTCAATAATAATATAAGTACAGCAGCATAATCTTATAATTCGGAATTTCTTGTATATAAGATGAGCTAGGATAGTCTTTATTGTCACTTTTTTCTGTGAATACAATGGCACACATTAAAAATGAAATTCTGATGCCTACTCTCAAAAGAAAATAAACATATACACATACAAGCACAAACATATACATATGATAATTTAGATAGATGTAGATAGATAGATAGATAGATAGATAGATAGATAGATAGATAGATAGATAGATAGATAGATAGATGGATGGATGGATGGATGGATGGATGGATGGATGGATGGATGGATAGATAGATAGATAGATAGATAGATAGATAGATAGATAGATAGATAGATAGATAGATAGATAGATAGATAGATAGATGATAGATAGATAGATAGATAGATATTTGGATCTTTGGTTGTTCGGGTTTTCTCCACAGTAAGATTCGAAGTATCTAGGCAACGTTGATGAAGTCTCATTCATCATCTTCAGGCTTCTGTCTCCGGCTCTGTGCTTCTTCTTACTCTGAGAAGCACAGAGCCGGAGACAGAAGCCTGAAGATGATGAATGAGACTTCATCGAACGCGTTCTAGATACTTCAATCTTACGCGGAGAAACCCAACAACCAAAGATCCACATACAAATACCCGCGAGAACCTCAGAAAACAAATAGATAGATATTGTACATACAGGATGGATGGATGGATGGATAGATCGATGGATAGATAGATAGATAGATGATAGATATTGTACATACATAGATACACGTACACATGTACACACACACACATATGGAGCAGCTTTTTGCTACATGTGGTACAAAGCTATTATAGAATGTAGTTGTTCTGCTTTGGATAACACCAGGTCTCCTCCCAGAGGTTAATTTAAAAAAAAATTGCTGATGGAGAGGATATGTAGCATGACATACTACATACCCGGGTCAAGCAGTACCTATATGCCATATCCTGAATAGGAGGAAATGAACAGCCAATAATTTTTTCTGCTGTCCTCACCACTTTCTGCATAGCCTTCTTGCCCAAAATAGTAATACTTCCAAGCCACACAGTAATAGTAATAGTAAAAGTGACAGGGTGCTTTTAACCATCCCTCTATAGAAAGTGGTAAGGGCGGAGAAAGGAAGATGTGCTCTTCTCATGAGATGCAGAAAATGTAGGCATTGTGCCCACTTCACCAGTATCTCTCTGGTTAGACAACCAAATTAACCTGGTCATCAGCTGCACACCCAGAAGCTTGATACCAGTAACCATCTCCACAGATGAATAATTGATATACAGAGATGAATGGCTGTGCCTGCCTTCTCTGAAATCAACAATGATCTCTTTTGTTTTTCTGTCATTTAAAATCAAGCTGTTTTTATTACAACAGTTCAGCCAACCCCTAACCTCTTCCCAGTAAGCACCCTCATTATCATATTGAATAAGGCACACCATGTTGTATCATCTGCATACTTCACAATATGATTGTTATTGTACAACAGTCATGGGTCTACAGAGTGAACAATAGCAAACTTAAGACACAGTCCTGAGGAGAACCTGTGGTCAAGAAAATGATGTTAAAAATATTCGTCCCAACTAGGGATTATTAGTGAAAAAAATCATGTATTCAGTTGCGCAAAGGAGTGTTGAAGCCTAAAATGCTCATTTTCTCTACTAGATGCTGAATTATATTAAATGCTGAACTAAAGTCAGCAAATAGCATTCACATATGAGTATTTCTTTCCTCTAAGTGCAGCAAATTCAGATGGACAAGAGAGGGAAATAGCATCCTCTGTGGAATGATTTGGATGATAAGCAAACTGAAGTGAGTCAAATGCTGACGGGAGACTGGATACAATAAAGTCCTTTATCAGTCTTTCAAAACATTTCATAATGATAGATGTAAGTGTAGCCATACAATAATTATTAAGACACATGATTGAAGACATTTTTGGCAGTGGCAAAAATGGCAGTCTTAAAACATGATGGGACTACTGCCTGATGAAATGAAAGATTGAAAACATCTGTAAGAACACAAGCCAACTCATCTGCACACACCCTAAGAATACACCCAGGGATATTTATCTGGGCCTGCAGTTTTCTGAATGCCAACTTTCCACAATGTCATCCAGACTAGTGGTCGCTAACAGGTGGGCCGTTGTCCACTGGTGATCTGCGGAAAATTTTGGTGCACCGCAGAGAAATGTCACCCCCCACCAGAGCACCCCCTAAAGCAATTAATCCAGGCTGTGTGGGAACACAAGGCTGTGCTGCCCACATGGCCCGCGGGAACCCTCCCCACCCACTCACTCCTTACCTGACAAACTTGCTTGCTAAGTTGCTATTTTTCCTTTTTTTCCTCTGACCATCAGCTATTCTGCTGTGCAGGAGATTTAGATTAGCTAGAAAGCAGGAAATCGTTGGATTTCCTGCTTTCTAGCTAATCTTTAGAACCTACCTTAGGACTAAAGGTTTTATTATTCAGTTGCAGGCTCAGATAGCCAATGGCAGAAACACAGATTCACTTAGAGATTTTCCTAAGTGAATCTGTGATTCTGTGAGCAACTCAATCTGCCTGCCTACTTTGCCTGATTTTGGGTAAAAGTTGCTCTTTTTTAAATAAAAAAATCAATATTTACATACATGGTGTGTTGTGAATTAATTTTGTGAGTTTGCTTGCTAGCAATTTTTATGTGACAGACTCAGATAGCCAATGGCAGAATGATAGATATCTGAATCTGTGATTCTGTGAGCAACTCAATCTGCCTGCCTGCTTGCCTGATTTTGGTAAAAATTGCTCTCTTTTATAAAAAAATTCAATATTTACATAAATATTTATAATATTTACATGCAAGCCATGCCCAGCCAGTCACATGGCCACCAAGCCACACCCACAAATTAGGCCATGCCCAAGAACCAGTTGTTAGGAAATTTGAATCCCACCCCTGCCTCTGTGTGTTTCTCTCTCTCTCTGTGTGTGTGTGTATGAGAGAGAGGGGGTGGCGAGAGAAAGGTTAGATCAGATCTCTCTCCCTCTCTCTCTCGCCCACCAACATCAGCAAGCCACCGTCAGTCAAAATTCATATTAGTGGTCTCCGGAATTTAAAATTATGAGTTTGGTGGTCCCTGAACTCCAAAAGTTTGGTGACCCCTGTTCCAGATAGAGCTAACATCAAATCAAAACACTTGCTCATGAAGATGGGGCACAGCTTTCCTCACAGTACTATTTGATGCCTCAAAACTTCCAAAATATGTGTTCAGCTGATGTAAAAATATAACATGGCAACTTTATATATTATAGAAGGATTATAATAAAGTAAATAAACTAATAAAAAGTAGACCTGAATGGTTTGGGAATGTGCATGTTGCACTAAGAAAGTAGATCTGGATGATTTGGGAATGTTGCATATAATGTAGAAATAAGAACACTATGAAGAACTCTATAGATTGAACTCTGAAGTTAACTCTGAAGTTGCTTTGACTTGGCCAGAATTGCAGGGAATAAACATTCCAAGTACATGATCTTTCTATATTTTCCTTCTAAGGGACAGTAGTGTTACCTTTGATTGCCAGCTATAAGGGAGATGTGAAGTCCTACTGTAATAAAAACAATGTTCTTTGTCCCTTATTATAGTGGTCCCCAACCTTTGAGGCTTGGTAGCTCAGCTGGGGGGGAGAACTGGCCCACATGCCAATTTTGATGACCACACATGAAAAAGGGTATAGAAAATTATGTGGTCAATTGTCCAATATGTGCCTAAGCTAAAAGATGCCCTGGTAAAATCCTGACTTTGCTACCAACTGTGGCTAGTCACACTGCTCCATGAAAAAAATATCCATGGACTTTATTGTAGAACTGCCCAAAAGTTCAGAGAATACAGTGATTTGGATTTTAACTAACCTCTTTTCCAAGCAAACCCACTTTGTGGCTTGTCTCAAGGCACCCTCTTCATGGAGTCTGGCAAAGTTTTTCATGCAACGTATATATAAGCTTCCTGGGGCCCCTGAGTGAATAATTTCCAATCGAGATGTGTAGTTTACATCTAAATTCTGGCAGGAGTTCCTAAAACTGTTGGGAACCTCCCAAGGGCTCAGTTCCTCATATCACTCCAAACTAATGGAGCTGGTGCATGTGTGAATGATGTGCTGGAACAATACCTCCATTGCTATTTAAATTACCAACAAAATGGGGAGGGATCTCTTACCATTTGCAGAAATCACATATAATAATTCAGCCCACAGTAGCATAGGTTTGTGAGCTATCAAGAGTGATTGAAAGTAATTATTAATTTAATTAAGATTAACCACTAGGGACTTTCCTAGTTTTGATGATTAGAAAAATGAACTGGGATAATAGAAAAGAGAGAGGTGTTTTTGTAATCATAGAATAAGGGAGAAGTAGAAACTTGTGTTTAAACAAAATATGATGGTAATGTATATGGATGTAGTAAAAACCAAGATAATTTGAAAAATGAGAAAGTATGGAGAGGTGTAGATTCATTTATTTACATATTTACTGAAATTAATATGCTGATCAGCCCCAGAAAAAGATCAAAGCAACTAACAATGCTACCAGTATACCGGCAAAAGTGATATCATAAAAAGCTTAAGCCAACATGAGAAATGAGAAGGAGGAGGACAATGATGAATTCTTCTTCATCATAACACTTAGGAAAATCCATTCTCCATAACAATCATTTCCTGCACGATCAGAATTCAACATACTACCAATCCAGTAGTGGGATTTAAATTTTTTTAATACAGGTTCTGTGGACATGGCTTGGTGGGTGTGGCAGGGAAAGAATATCGTAAAATCTCCAGTCGGAGGTGGTATTTGCCAGTTCTCCAAACTAAAAATTTCCACTACCAGTTCTCTAGAACTGGTCAGAACCTGCTGAATACCACCTCTGTACCAATTCCTCCCCCAAACATCCAGGCCTTAGCAACTTTCTTAAATGCAAGGACAGTTTGCACTTATTTTGTAACACATGTCTTTAATTTATTTGGCTTACTGATTACTATTCTTTTTCTGTACTCTAAATGGCATTGGTTAATCCTATGGATAGGTATGCATGGGTAATGAGAAACTTGTTTGATTTTGTGGAGATTAAAGACCAGTCATTGTGCAGGGTGCCAAGATGTTTGACTACCTACATAGCATTTATTCCATTTATAGGGTTTTACACAAGAAGACAAAGACAACATAGATACAGCATTTGGATTGGTTACATTTGGAGCACAGATGCAGCATTGGTGAAACTTCTTAACCAATCCTTGAGAATAGTGATAATCTTAGAAGGTGAAATCATATGCCTGCTCACGACAGCTTTGTAACATCTGGTTGATAAGTACAAGGTTATGTAATTGTTAGTTCAGGATTCACCAGCCCGAGAGTGAGATTAGGGGAAGAGGCCTGTTTAGGAAATGTAATGCAGTTTGCTGCTACTACCACCATCTACAGGAATTTTCTTGCCACTACATCTCACTCTTTTTTATTTTTTATTAGACAATGACTAATCATAAGAGTTAAAAAAGAGATTACAATCATTAGAAGAACAAGCTTGCAGTTGTTTATACAGGGCATATACCTGCCTCTGAGGCAATTTAGGAGGGAGTTTAGGGCAAACAGCAGTGATACATATGTTGCAAAGGGAAGGAAGACACTGAACAAAGCAGCACCCACCCACTAATTAAAATAGCATAAATAATGACTACAGAGGAGGGGAGGAGCTGGCGCCGTGACGGTACAGCTTGCAATCGAGCTCTAAGATTGCAGCCGATATCTTCGCCCCTGGCTGGTCCAAATGGACCTAAACCATCCCGTAGGGATGGTTATTGTGAGGGGTATACCCTGTGGATCCCAGGGACACCGCAAAGTCCCTGGTTGACCCAGGAGAAGTCCCTTTTGCCGGCGGCGGAGAGGCAGCCCCCAAGCTGCTGAAGTTGGGGCAGCTCCGGAAAGGAAGAGGTTGAAAGAGAAAGTGTGTCGGCTGGGTGAGAAACTTTTTCTTTTCAATATCTTGAGGCTTGAAAGGACACTTTGAATATAAGAAGAAATCTGTGAGATTTTTGACATAACTGAATAAGCGGCGTTTTTTTTAAGGGAGACGTCAAAGCGAGGTTTTATTTTTATTTTATTTTTTTTGCTACCAGACTTCATTGTTACTTAGTAGATAACCGGACTGAATTCTTTTTTTATATACATGTTTTTTTTTATTCTCCCTTTGGATTTTTTAATTTTTTCTTTAGGCTGGAGACTCCCTTTGGTTATTTTCCTTTCTGTATATATATGTATATATCTCCCGTTCTTTTTTTTTTAACTTTAATTACGCTTTTCTGGGAGGAGGGGGGAAAGTGAGAATTAAGAAACTTTGTAACACTGACAACTAGAGGCTTGAAAATATTTCATTTGAAGTGGAGAGAACTGTGAAAGACTCCTTCTCAAGGACATTTTAATTTGATAAGATAGAGGGAAGAGAGCAGCAGAATATTATTACAGGTGCTCTTCTGGATTTCTATCAACAATTAAATATCTGTGGTTTGGCTTTGAAGCTTGTGGGAAGGGAAGAGAGTCATAAAAAGAGCCTTGGACAATTAAACAGAGTGCAGTGTGTTGTTTCTTTTTTTTAAATCTTTTTTTAGCTCCGCTACCCCTCCTCACCAGTATTACTGTGAATTTTTACTTTAGTAATGTCTTTATTTTTATTTTTTATTTTAAAGGGGAAGCCTTAGAATTTCTCATTTTTATTTTTACTTTTATTTTATTTTTTTCCTTTTCCATTGGGATTTTTGCTTTTTCTATCTATGCTCTTGGACTATTTTGGTTCCCTTTTTTAAAAACTGAGATTTCCTAGTTGGATTAAGGTGTGAAGAACCTGAAGAATTTTTTCTTTTGCTCTGTCCTTTTTTATTACTATTATTATTGGGTCTTCTTCTTCTTTTTATTTTTATTTTTTATTGTGGATTATTTCATAATTGGAAAGAACCTGAAGAATTTTTTCTTTTTTCTTTTTTCTCCTTTACTATTGGGCTTTTTATTATTGGACCTTTCCATTCTGGATTATAATTGGCTATAATTGGCTACTTCCCTAATCGGTTTAAAACTTGAAAGAACTTGAAGATTTTGAATCATTTAAAATGAGTAGGAAACTCATACCTCCGGGTGCTTCTACATCTACTTCTTCCTCCCCACCATCTGGAGGACAACGTTCAATTCCGGTAATGTTAAAACAAGACAAAGAACAAGAAAAGGTAACCTTATAGATGATTATGCAAGGCATCCAAGATCTTAAGATAAAAACAGACACCATTGAACAAAGAACAGGGAAGACTGATGAAAAAGTGGAAAATATTCAACAGATGATGGTGAAGTACAATGAGAGACTTCAAAAAGTCGAAGAAGAGGGTAAACGAAGAGAGGAGAAGATTGGAAATATTGATAGCAGACTAACAGTGGTTGAGCAAGATAAAAGTGGGATGCTGAAGTGGGAAATGGAGAGGTCAGAATTCTATCTCAGATTTCAAAATATAGAGGAAGAAAAAGGGCAAGATTTGGCTGCGATAATGATAGAAATCCTGGCTGATGCTTTGGAAATAACAGAGGAAAAGATGATGGATGGAGTAGATGAGATATACCGAGTTTTTTACAAGATATGCGATGAGAAATAATCTACCCAGAGAAGTTCACATCAGATTTACCAAAAAATCCATCAAAACACAAATTTTACAAGCGGCAACAGAGAAGACGTTGAAATATAAAGGCAAAGAAATCCTGGTCTTAAAACAAATACCCAGAAGAGTGAGAGAGATGAGAAGAGAATATCGATTTTTGACCAAAGTGCTATTGAAAAAGGAGGTGAATTACTGATGGCTGATCCCAGAAGGACTGATGTTTACATGGCAAGAACAGAGACATAGAATTGATTCAATCGAGAAAGCAGAACTTTTTTACGCAGAATTTTTTGGAAGGAGAGAGGAAGAAGCAGAAAAAGAGGTCTCATTAATTGAATTCCAAGAGGAACAAATGGAGATTAAAAAAGAAGGCACAGTAGGTGGACAGGTGGATGTCAAAGACCAACGTGAACCAAGATCTACGAGAGTGCTTAAACCTAAATATAAAATATAATCATGGAAGAGAAAAAACTGATTACAATGAATACAAATGGACTGAATTCGGCTGCTAAGAGAAGGAAGATTTTTCATAAATTAGGGAAATTAAAGTTTGACATAAATTGTTTACAAGAAGTACACATTAAAAAGCAACATGAACAATTGTTAGTACAGCCAAAATTAGGGAAAATATTTACTTCTCTGACTCAATGTAAGAAAAGAGGAGTGGTTTTATATATTAAAGAGGCCACCCCAGCAAAATTGATTTACGCTGATGAAGATGGAAGAATATTAATGGTGGAAATAATGGACAATAATATAAAAATACTTTTGACTGCAATCTACGCTCCGAATGATAAACAAGAAGAATTCTATAAAAAAATTACATATGAAAATGACTGGACTGGACTATGCTAATATAATTATGATGGGAGACTTTAATGGAATTGTGGACAATAAATTGGACTATATAGCAACAACAGCAAAGCACAAAAGAAAGACTCTTCCTAAATCTTTTTTTAAAATGACAGATTAATTAATTTTAAAAGATATACGGAGAGAAAGAAATGCTAAAACCAAACAATATACTTTCTATTCAAATGGACATTTATCATGGTCCAGATTAGATATGATCTGGATCTCAACAGAATTAATATCTAATGTTCAAGAAATAAACATTGAAACAAGTACTTGGGCAGATCATAACCCACTGACAATTAAATGGAAGGGACAAAAAAAAAGATCGAGATGGACGTTAAATAATACTATTTTAAAGGAGAAGGACTTTATACAATGGATGGAGAAAGAATTGGCCTTTTTCTTTAAAGAGAATAAAAAAGAAGATACTTCAATGCAGAATGTTTGGGATACAATGAAGGCATATGCTAGAGGCTTGATAATAGACTACATAAGAAAAAAGAATATTAGGAAAAGGCAAGCCACTAAAGCCTTGGAAGATGAGTATAAAAGACTTGAAAAAGAACTACAGAAAATGCCACAGAAAAAAGAAATCAAACTGAAATTGGACATAATTAAACATAAAATGGGCTTAATAGAGAAAGAAGAACTGGCACAGAAAATTAGGAATGCTAAACAGAATTATTTTGAAGATGCAAATAAGCCAGGTAGATGGCTAGCATATAAGCTGAGAAAGGAGAAAGAGTCAAGGAAAATATCGCAGTTAATAGATGACCAAGGCCAAGTTTGTTATGGTAATAAGGAGAAAAAGGAAATTATTTGAGATTTCTATGGACAACTATATAAGAAAGAGAATATTGATGAGGAAAAAGTCAAACAGTACTTACAGAATGCAAACTTACCTAAGATATCTAAAGAGACTGAAGAAATGTTAGAAAGTAATATAACAATGATGGAATTAAGTCAAGCACTTAAGAAACAAAATAATGGGAAAGCACCAGGTCCGGATGGGCTGCCGGCAGAATTCTACAAAATATTACAAGAATCATTGAGCATTCCATTGTTAGAAGTCATGAATGAAGCTATGTCAAAGAAGATGATACCTAAAACATGGTCAGAGGCTTACATTACACTTATTCCAAAAGAAGAGGCTGATCCACTGCAAATTAAGAACTATAGACCGATTTCTTTATTAAATGCAGGCTATAAAATCTTTGCTTCAATATTAGCAGAAAGACTTAAAAAATATCTGAATAATTTTATTCATCCAGGTCAGAATGGATTTCTGCCAAAGAGACAAATTAGAGACAATATGAGAGTAATTCTGGACACTTTGGAATATTATGAGGCGCATCCTGAAAAAAAAATGGCTTTGATATTCTTAGATGCCCAAAAGGCATTTGACAATGTGAATTGGAGATTTATGTTACTCCTATTGGAACAGATGGGTTTTGCTAGAAGATTTATGCAAGCAATAGAAGCTATTTACCATGAGCAAACAGCAAAGGTAATGATGGAGGGAGAATTTACTGATTCTATTAATATAAGAAAAGGCACAAGACAAGGATGTCCCCTTTCTCCTTTGCTATTTGTATTGACTCTGGAAGTGTTGAATAGAAATATTAGAGAAGATAAAAGTATAAAAGGAATGAAAATTAAAAAGGAAGAATTTAAATTGCAAGCCTTTGCAGATGACTTAGCCTTTATTTTG